>NC_136916.1:6858133-7011211 GCF_949752795.1 Hyperoodon ampullatus | reverse complement strand
CTCTGTTCCATAAAAGGCAGCCACTGGGCTTGCTGCGATCACCTGAGTGAAACGGCACGGGTGCTCAGGAGGCAGAGAGGTGGAACCTGCCATAACCTCGAGAAGAAAACAAGGGGCTGGATGACTCACCTTAGAAGGACATGTGGGAGTGTGTTTAGGAAGGAACAGTAGAGCATCTAGCAATGGAGAGACAGAAGCGCCTCATGGAAACCATACCAAATTGGACATCAAAACACGTGTACTCAAGCCGTGGGTCTGCAACTAGTGAGACCCTGTTATTATTATTATGTTTTTAAATTTTATTGAAGTGTAGTTGATTTACAATGTATTAATTTCTTCTGTACAGCAAAGTGACTCAATTATACATATATTCTTTTTGCATATTCTTTTCCATTATGATTTATCATAGGATTTTTTTTTAAGATTTTTAAAAATGTGGACCATTTTTAAAGTCTTTATTGAATTTCTTACAATATTACTTCTGTTTTTTTTTTTTTTTTTTTTTTTTAATGGTACGCGGGCTTCTCACTGTTGTGGCCTCTCCCGTTGCGGAGCACAGACTCCGGACGCGCAGGCCCAGCGGCCATGGCTCACGGCCAGCTGCTCCGCGGCATGTGGGATCCTCCCGGATCGGGGCACGAACCCGTGTCCCCTGCATCGGCAGGCGGACTCTCAACCACTGCGCCACCAGGGAAGCCCCCCTACTTCTGTTTTATGTTTTGGTTTTTTGGCTGCAAGGCATGTGGGATCTTAGCTCCCCGACCAGGCATTGAACCGGCACCCCCTGCATTGGAAGGTGAAGTCTTAATCACTGGCCACCAGGGAAGTCTCTATCATAGGATATTGAATATAGTTCCCTGTGCTCTACAGTAGGACCTTGTTGTTTATCCATTCTATATATACTAGTTTGCATCTGCTAATCCCAAACTCCCAATCCTTCCCTCCTCCAACCCCTCCCCCTTGGCAACCACAAGTCTGTTCTCTATGTCTGAGAGACCCTGTCATTTTTATAAAATTGATCATGCTGAGCTCCAGATGTCAATAAGCTACCTAGGCTACAGGGTAATTTAGGATGGTGATAAAGAACATGGGCTTTAACTTTGGAAAACAGCATGAAATTTCCTCAAAAATTAAAAATAGCACGACCATATGATCCAGCAATCCCACCCCTGGTATTCATCCAAAGGAAGTGAAATCAGGAGTCTGAAGAGATAGCTGTACTCCCATGTTCACTGCAGCATTATTCACAATAGCCAAGACATGGAAACAACCCAAGTGCCCATCCATGGATGAACAGATAGGGAAGATGTGATGTATTATATATATATATATAATACATCCATATATATGAATATTATTTAGCCATAGAAAGAAGGAAATCCTATCATTTGTGACAACATAGATGGAACTTGAGGGCATTATGCCAAGTGAGATAAGTCAGGTGGAGAAAGACAAATACTGTACATCACATGTGGAATCTAAAAAAATAACTCATAGAAGCAGAAAGTAGAATGGTGGTTACCAGGGGCTGGGGATGGGGGGAACAGAAGAGATGGTTTTTAAGGGTACAACCTTAAAACTGGTAGATAAATCAGTCCTGGAGAGCAAATGCACAGAATAAAGATTATAGTCAACAATACTGTACTATAAACTTCAAAGTTGCTAAGAAACCAAATCTTAATTGTTCCCACCACAAAAAAGAAATAATTACGTGACATGCTACAGGTGTTAGCTAACACAGGTGGTAATCATATTGCAATACACAAATGTATCAAATCAACATGCTGTGTACCTTAAACTTAGACAATGTTATATATAATTATATCTCAGTTAAAAAAAGAAGAGCATGGGTTTTGGAGTCAGGCGGACCTGAACTTCAACGTGCTCATCTATAAAACTGGATTAATGATATCTCCCTCTTAGGGTATTATGAGGATTCACACGACGACTGCCAAACTGTTAATAATTTTAAAAAAGGATTTGTTATCATCTTTTTCAAGTTGATGGAAATTCAGGAATCAATGATGAAAATGCAAGGTACTGGTTTAGGGTGGCAGCTAGAGCAAGGTTATCATCACTTTGATTATATGTTCCTTTTGTCATTGCTTTTCTTGGCCATTTGCTTTGCCCTCAGCATTTAAACTGCTTTTTCTTTTATGCTTTCTCCTAATGCTAAAACTTGTGAAGCCTGGACCATATGTTGATGCACATACTCCATTGATTATTGGTATTATTCTATCGGTCCTTTGCATTTCTGTTGATCCCAGAATATCTGTTTTAGATTTGACATTTTTACTGGACAGAGATAAGACATGCAAGCTTACTTTACTTTCTTAACTTATTGTATAGGGTTTTATTTTTCAGTGTTCCTGAGTCACAATTTCTTTAACCAGATTCTCTGCAGGAGGATAGTATTGTAATTTCTAATAAAAGGGAATTTTAATAACTATTTGTTGACTCTTTTATTCATTCATTCATTCATTCATTTAAAAAGTAGTTGTTGAGACTTCCCTGGTGGCTCGGTGGTTAAAAATCCTCCTGTCAATGCAGGGGACATGGGTTCGAGCCCTGGTCCAGGAAGATCCCACATGCTGGGGAGCAACTAAGCTTGTGTGCCACAACTACTGAGCCCGCGTGCCTAGAGCCCATGCTCTGCAACAAGAGAAGCCACCGCAGTGAGAAGCCCGCACACCACAACGAAGAGTAGCCCCCGCTCGCTGCAGCTAGAGAAAGCCTGCACGCAGCAACGAAGACCCAACCCAGCCAAAAATAAATAAATAAAATAAATGAATTTATTAGGAAAAAAAGTAGTTGTTGAACTCTTACTATGCTAGACTGAGAGTAGGAAGACAAGACAGGTTCCTTTTCCTCAAGATGCTTAGTGTCAAGTAGAGGAAAGGAATAAAGGAATATACAAAAGAAGCTTCCAGTTGGATCAAAGAAAAAGTACAGGGAGATTGTCATTATTAGTTTCTGTCCTTTTCTGAATGAAATCTTAGTTTTGGAAATACTATTTGACTTAGTGTAATATAATTACACAAATACATCTTGAAGACCTACTAGGCTGAGTACTTGAGGATGAATAAGACAATGCCCTGATTCTCAAGGAGTCCGGGGGCTGGTGATGTGGATTTAGATTTCCTTGTACACCCACCCTGGCCTCTGCCCCATCGTGTTAACTGACAGGGTTCTTGGGTAAGCAAAATTGAAGGAATTTAGGATGGCGTACACAGAATCATTAAGTACTCCAGGAATTCCCCTTGTGCTATCCTCTATAAAATAGAATATTTAAGAGTTCCTTCGCTTCACATGTCTTGATGAATAATTATTGAGATAAGATGTATTCCTCTGAAATGGAAAATGTTGTTTATATTTCCTGCTGGAATTGACTGACAGTAATTTCAGTAGCTGCTCAAATTCTTGCTGATTTCTCCTGAATGGATCCTTTTGTTTTGATGGCTCTCCTTATGTAAACCACCTTTATTATCTTTGGAGAGTCTATTACAAGCAAAATTACTTGTTAATATTAGGATAATTCCTTATTCCACTTGGAAGGGAACTTTCTGCTGATCTCCTTCCTTTCTGCATCTAAGAATTAAAGAGCACAGAGCTTGCCCTGGAACTGTAGAATTCATCTTTGGAAAACTGTAAAACATGGAATGTTTCTATTGCCTCACAGGAATTCAGCGTGTTCCTCAAAACACATTTTTTATTACAGGGAATTTCCTCTTTTTTCCTAAATTAAAGCATGGGTTTTCCTCTTAAACCAGTAACCTACTCAAGTTTTTTCATTTCATTTAATTATGAAATAGTATTTCTTCTGTTGTTAGGTGATTCAATATTTACTTTAAGTTCTTTCTGTATGAAATCAAAACAACTGCTTTGATTCACTCACACAAATGGTAATCTGTGAATGAAAGAAAGCAAATTAGAAAACAAAGAAACCAAACCAAAGAAACACACAATTGTTTTGGCAATTTATGCCACCATCCCCCAAACCTGGCTTCTTAAAATTTTCACTTTCCAAATAACACTGAGTTTTCCTAAATGGGACATAAAGAAGGTTCTGCACCCAATTCTGACAGGGATTTCCCCCACCACTACAAATTCTCAGACCCCAATTGTGTATCTCTTGGGCTGCACCCCACAGGCCTATGAGGCCTGGGCTTGCCCAGCTTCAAGGCCGATGAAAGAGCCTGGAATTAGCAACAGAGTCATCAATGGTTTAATGGATGGGGGAGGGATCTTACACGTCTGAAGCAAGATCCTGGAGCAACACCCTACCTTGTGCGGGGAAGGTGGGCAGAATATGGTGTCAGTCTTCGCTCCTGGGGTGAAGGGGAGATTACCAGTTACGGGGGAATTGACCTCAGGTGGGCTCATTAGTTACCAGGGAAACCAGTTTAGGAGCACACCCCTTTGCTAACAGTCATCAGCTGGGCCTGGGGCAAGTACTGGGAAGGCCAGTCATGTGAGCAGGGCTATAGGTGAAGCAGGTTGTACGGAGCGCAAGACAGCAACCATCTCGAGTGGCCTGACGGTACTGGTATCCTATAATTGAGTTCAATTCTGACACTGTCTGCCAGAAGATAGGTCTCTCAGGTTAAAGGCTCAGTCCTACAAGATCCCCCCCAACCAACCCCTTTCAGACACCAGTCATAGGCCCAGGTTATCACCTGTGCTTCTGACTGGCGATAAATTGGAGATCCCACCAACTTCCTCCTTGGGTTTGATAGATTTGCTAGAGCAGCTCACAGAACTCAGAAACATTTTACTTACTAGATCACCAGTGTATTATAAAAGGATATAACTTAGGAGCAGCCAAATGGAAAAGATGCAGAGGAGAAAGTATGGGGCAGGGCCTGAAGCTTCGATGCCTTCTCCAGGCTCAGCACTCTTCCAGAACCTCCACCCAGAAGCTCTCCAAACTGTCCTTTTGAGTTTTTATGGAAGCTTCATTACACAGGTATAATCAATTAAGTCATTGGCCATTGGTGATTGATTCAACCTCCAGCTCTTCTCCCCTCCTCAGAAACCAGAGAGTGGGAGTGAAAATTCCAACCTTCTAATTGTGGTTGGTTCCCCTGGCAACCAGCCCCCTTCTTTAGGGGCCTTCCAAAAATCACTACATTAACATAAACTCCAGTGTGATTGAAAGGGGCCTGTTATCAATAACAAAAGACACATTAAATATATTCACTTATAGGAGTCAGAGTTTCTCTAATTCTTTCCCGGCTTTGAAGGAGAAAGGATTTAAGGATTGCTTGGATTCACTAATGGGTTTTTGTTATGTGGATGGCAAGGGAGGTATAAGGATTGGGAAAAGTCTAGAGAAGTTTAAATTTAGATACATAAGAAAAGGCATAGAGACTTGGTAAAATTAAAATATCTCAGAAGAGTTTAGAGGAGCTTTTCATTTTTTATTTTGAGGGAGGGAGAGGAGGAAATGGAGAGGTGGTAAGCAGTTGCCATGAGGTGTGGAATTTTAGGGAAAGCAGTGGCTTAAAAGTTTTAGGAAGTTTTTATGTGTGTCGTACAATGTAATTTCTCCTTTCTTGTCTCCTCTTGAGTCATTCAAGAAAGACATATCTTACTTTTCTAGGCTCTTTGGAGTTGGAAACACTCCTTCTTGCTGTGTCATCCTGCTAAGACCAGTTCCAAGGTAGCCTGATTTAATGAGTTTTTGATTGGGGTCCTCCTGTGCATTAGTCTGTTGAGGCTGCCATAACAAAATACCCTGGATGGTCGGCTAAACAACAGAAATTTATTTTCTCTATTTTCTAGAGGCTACAAGTCCAAGATCAAGGTGCCAGTAGGGTTGGGTTCCACTGAGGTCTCTCTTTTTGGCTTGCATATGGCCGTTGTCCTGCTGTTTCTTTATATGGCTGTGCCAGAGCGCGCCCCTGCTGTCTCCCTGTAAATTCCAATCTCCACTTCTCATGAGGACACTTACCAGATTTGATTAGGGCTCACCATAACAGCCTCGTTTTAACTTTATTACCTCTTTTAAGATGCTAGCTCCCAAAACACTCACATTCTGAGGTACTAGGGGCTTAGAACTTCAACATATGAATTTTGGGGAAACAAAATTCAGTCCATAACATCATCCATGGAAGGAATATGTAGTTCATAGAATTCTAGGGCATACTTTGGCTTATTACTTCAGGAACATGAACTGTTAGAGCTAGGAGAAATGTTAGTAGTATAAAGCAGTAAAAAGTTATGAATGGCCCTAGTTCACCCTGTTACAGCTCTGTTTCCACCACTGGGATTTTGAATATTTATTTTATTTTTCATAATTCAACTCAGTCATTCTTACTTTCCATGATTCCTTTTTCTGACTAGATCACATAGTTTGTCACTTTGTGCTGGCTTCCCAACCATGCGTTCTTTTTCATTGAAATTTGGATATTTGTATTTACTTTTGTAACTTTTCACAAGCTAAAGGATTTTGGATCAAGTCTTCAGGAATTTCTAGACAACCTAAGGTATACACTAAAAAATACATTAAACTTTTGGATCGGGGACCAGATAGAAAAAAAATGCTTCTTAGTGTACGTATTATTTACCTCATAGGAAATGCTTATCTCAGGCAGTTTATTCCCATGGAGTGGGGGCAATTTTAACTTGATTCCCCAGGAGGGAAAAATATGGGAGGAACCACTCTCTGTCCCTTCACCTGTGGGAGGAATTGATTTATCTGATCAATGAGATGAGAAGCAAGAACCGAGCATGTATAACTTGGCTCCCTCTTGTTTTTCTGGCTTACTTGTCCACAGAGACGGTTTATTGGTTTCTGCCTCAGTTTTCCATGAGGTAAGCACACATGTTCCACCTTCTAGATTATGGGATCATTTCCCTCTTTCCTCACTATTGTGGTCCAGTAAGTGTTAGGCTGCAATTCGGAGGAAAGATACCTGTTCTGCAGATGAAAACTCCCCCTTGGGAAAGTTGTCCTGAGGTCTAGTCTTCAGGTGGATTATTAGAGATCTGTCTATCATCTTAGGTTAGTTTTCTTTTTCTTCCACTCTAATCTTTTTTTTTTTTTTTTTTTGCGGTAGGCAGGCCTCTCACTGTTGTGGCCTCTCCCGTTGCGGAGCACAGGCTCCGGACGTGCAGGCCCCGCGGCCATGGCTCACGGGCCCAGCCGCTCCGCGGCATGTGGGATCCTCCCGGACCGGGGCACGAACCCGCATCCCCTGCATCGGCAGGCAGACTCTCAACCACTGCGCCACCAGGGAAGCCCCCCACTCTAATCTTATTAGGAATAAAGTTAATATTTTGATCTCATGTTTCTAACCATAATATTGGTTATTATGGGTACTATATGCCTTCTTACTTTCTGCCTGAATTTATATATCAGGGGAAAACGTTTGATTATTTATCACCCTTAAAACCAGAACAATTTAAAAGAAAGCAAACAAATTTCTATGCTTCTATTAAAAAAGACATCAGGTTCAAGAGGCATTGAGATCCCTGATCAGGGTAAATATAAAGGAAACCATGTGTAGGCACAACGCAGTAAAACTGCTGAAAAAAACAAAGCTAAAGGGAAATACCAGAAAGCAGCTGGAGGTGATAAAACATAACCTCAAAGAAGGAACAATAAGACTGACAGCTGACCTCAAAGCAGAAACAATGGAAGCCATAATTCAGTGAACAACATCTTCTTGGTGATGAAAGAAAATGACTGAAAACCTTCAACACTATATGTTGTGTTTTCTTTTCCTTTTCAAATTATTATGGAATAAAGATACTTTTGGAGAGAACTTATTATCAGCAGAACCGCACTAAAATAAAAAACAAGACTAATAAAATGTATTAATCTCTGGCAAGAGCAAGAAAAAAAATGGGAGAGAGAAAGAAAGAGAAGAAGGCACAACCAATATGAGAAATAAAAAGGAAATCTAACTATAGTCTTATAAAGTATAAAAAGATGCTAAGAGATCATTATGAACAACTTTCTACCAATAAGTTCAACAAATAAGACAAATACCTTGAAAAACAGAGCTTACCCAAACTGATGGAGTAAGCAATAGAAAAACTAAATAGTATTATACATGTTAAGTAATTGGAATCTATGGAATCTATCATTTAAAACTTTGCAACAAAGAAAAATCCAGGCCATACGGTTTTATTAGTGACTTATTCTGAACATTTAAGGAAGAGATAATACTAATCTTACACAAATTCTACCAGAGAATAGAAAAAGAGGGAATGCTTTCCATCTTTTTTTTAAAAAAATGAGGCCAGTATAAACTTGATACAAAATATGACAAGGACTATAGAAGAAAAAACAATTACAGACTGATCCCTTTCATGAACACAGAAGCAAAAAAATCCGAAACAAAACTCTAGCGAATTGAATCCAATTATAAAAAGAAGCATACTAAATCCTGACCAAGTGAGGTTTATTTCTGGATTGCAAAATAAGCAAAAAATTAAAAAATCAATCCAAATTACTCACCAAATCAACAGAATTAAGAAGAAAAACCATATGGTTATCATAATATGTACAGAAAAACCATTTTATAAAATTTATGAGTTGAAAATCCCTTGGTAAAATAAGACCAGAAAGGGACTTCCTTCATCTGGTGAAGGGTATCTACAAAACTGAATAGCTAACATACTAAAGGGTGAAATGGTGAATGCCTTCCCCCTGTGGTGACCTATCCACTAACCCCATTTCTATTCAACATTGTACTGGAGGTCATGGCCAGTGCAACAAGGAATAGATTTAGTATAAAAAAGGAATAACTGTATAAAGATTATAAAGGAAGAAGTAAGCTGCCATTATTCACATATTACATGGTTATGTATATCAAAAAAATCTACAAGAGTATCTAAGCAATCCATTGGACTTATGTGAATTTAACAAGGTTGTTGGATGTAAATTCAGAATATAAACATCAGTCGCATTTCTACATGATAGCAGTAAGCAATTAGAAAATGATATTAAAAATAGAATTTACACTAACACAAAAATGTAGATTACATAGGAGTAAATCTAAAAGATGCCCAAGATGTCTGCACTGAAAACTACAAATTATTACTGAGAGAAATTAAAGAAGGTCTAAAGAAATAGAGGAGTATGCCACGTTCATGGCTTGAAGACTCAATATGTTGTCAGTTCCTCCCAAATTGATCCACAGGTGCACTGCAACCTAATAAAAATACGAACAGAATTTGATTTTGGTGAAAATTGACAAGCTGATTCTAAAATTTATGTGGAAATGCAAAGAATCTAGAATCTCCAAGTCAATCTTTAAAAAGAAGTATGTAAATGAATACTAATACCACCAGAAATCAATTTATTATAAGGTTATAATATCAAGATAGAGGGGTGGTATTGGCATAGGGAAAGTCAAACAGATTAGTGGAACAGAATAGAGACTCTATAATCAGACCTAACCATACTGTTACCTGATTTCTGAAGGATCTCCAGTGAAACTCAATAGGAAAAGGACAATCTTTTGAAAAAATAATGCTCGATCAAATCTATATCAACATGAAAAAAAGTATCATCCCTATCTTGTACTATATCCCCAAATCAATTCCAGCAGGATTGTATACCTAAATATGACAGGTTAAAGATAAAGCTTTGAGACAACAACATAGGATAATATCTTCATGACCTTTGAATAAGGAAAAATTTCTTAAACAGGATATGGCAATAGACAAACGGGCTTGAACAGGCACCTCCGAAAAGATTATATCCAAATAAACATGTGCTCATTTCATCAGTAAGCAGGGAAAGTAAAATCAAAACCACAATGTGGTACCATTGGATAAATACCCAAATGGTCAAAACTAAAAAAGCAAATGGTGTCATATGTTGGTGAGGAAGTGGAGCCATTGCATCTCTCATGTCTCCTATGCTGTTGGTGGAGATACAAATTCCAACAATCGTTTTGGGAAACCACCAGTATCTTCTAAAGTGAAACGTGGTCATCCCCTGTGGCTAGGTGACCATGTCCTGGTTTTCCGTGAACAGTTTTGGTTTACGCATATTTTCTCAGAATGCTTTTAGTTTAGCATTTGTCCTGTACTTTTTCATTTTTTAACAAAATTTTGTCACTAATTGCTGTACTCAAATAAGGCAGGGAAAGTTTGGTGGACTTCTACTTGATTCTTCCAGCTTTCGCCAGGATCTTGTCTAGTAGTGTGGGACACATATGCAGTAAAGAGAGTTCATTCTGAAACATAGTGTTGAATCTTTAAGGCAACCAGAGATAAGACACTTTCTGGGACACAAAAGTCCCAGGGATGGCTATTTCCAGTTTTAACTTGTAGTGAAAGCTTTTGACACTGCTGCCCCTGCTGGCTGTTTAGTGTAATACCAGCCAATTGTTCGAGGAGCCTTAGGCATTGGCCTGAAAGAAGCATGGAGCCAGTAAGCTGCCAGCCGGTACGGTCAGCGGGAAAGTTGACAAACTATAGGTTAGATGTATTTGAATTTAGGTGCAGAGAATAGAGGCAGAGAAAACAGAGTGAATCAAGAATAGTCTAAATACTCTTACTATTGTGGTTTTACTATGTATTGTATGATATAAATCTACGATTGTTCATTATTTATGCCATTATTTGGTAATGTGTTTTTTATTTCACAATAAATTTTCTAGTGAAAATTTTCTAGTGAGCTCAAATGAATGGTAGTGCATATTTAATAAGAAATTAAGTACTGCTTCAGTTTCTCAAGGAAGGTGTTGATATATGTATTATTTTCTAAAATATTTGTTGACATCAGTTATCCATCCTGGGGCAAAGTGATATCACTGCCCACATGAGAACCAGAAGACACAAATGGACCTACAAAATGTCTGCACATACATTGAGGCAGTAGTTATTTGAGGAAGTATGTAAGCAGCCACAAAGGGGGACTTTACATGTCATTTCATAAAGCATGGCTTTTCATTAAGATGAAATGGTTATTGCAAATTAATTTTGCTCATTAAATTTCACATTTTCTTGTGCAGACACAAAATGCAGAGTGATAGCTGTCAGTGTGTTTGCTGCATGAGCAGAACAAGAACTTTTCAAACAGTTAAATAACAGTTTTATAGCAGTGCTATTGATGCCTCAAAGAGGAGATTACAAAAGTGGCTGAATTTTTATCTCTAATTCATCGAGTCAAAGTGAAACTTTTAAAATTCATTCCATCAAAGGGAAGATGTATGACGTGATGGTGAATGCTACTATAGATTCATTTCAAACATTCAACACTAAAGATCATATTTCTGTGGGGATAATACAAATATGAATTTTGATAGAATATTGCATTGAGATAAAAGCATATTAAATTAAGAAACCCATGGAGTAGAAATGTATTTGGAATTGGTTGTAGTGCACATACATTTTGTTAATGTGTCAAAAAATGGCCTTTTGTGCGTCAAAGGACACCATAAAAAGAGTGAAAAGACGACCCACAGAGAGGGAGAAAATATTTGCAAATCACATATCTGATAAGAGATTAATATGCAAAATATATAAAGAACTCCTACAACTTAACAACAACAAAACAAACAACCTGGTTAAAAAATGGACAATGGGCTTCCCTGGTGGCGCAGTGGTTGAGAGTCCGCCTGCCGATGCAGGGGACATGGGTTCGTGCCCCGGTCTGGGAAGATCCCACATGCCGCGGAGCGGCTGGGCCTGTGAGCCATGGCCGCTGGGCCTGCGTGTCCGGAGCCTGTGCTCCGCTACGGGAGAGGCCACAACAGTGAGAGGCCCGCGTACCACAAAAAAAAAAAGAAAGGGGCAAAAGTCTTATATTTCTCAAAGAAGATGTATACATAGCCAATAAGCACATAAAAACATTCTCAAAATCACTAGTCATTAGAGAAACACAAATAAAAACCACAGTGAGATACCATTTCACACCCACTAGGATGGCTATTATAAAAAAATAAAATGGAGTATAACAGGTGTTGGTGAAGATGTGGAGAAATTGGAACGCTGTGCATTGCTCATGAGAAAGTAAAATGGTACCGTGGTTGTGGAGAACAGTATGGCAGTTCCTCAAAAAAATTAAATAAGAATTACCATATGATCCAGCAATTCCACTTCTGGGTACATACCCAAAAGAATTGAAAGCATGGACTCAAGTAGATACTTGCATACCAATATTTATAGCAGCATTATTTATAATAAACAAAAGGTAGAAACAACCAAATAATTGAAAGCAGAATGAATAAATAGATTAGGTCTCACCTATGGCTCCACATTCAAATCACCTGGAAGGCTTTCAGACCACGTTTCCAAGGATTCCTCCCTCAGTCTCTAAGACACACGGCTCACACCTTCCTTGGGAAGTTATGAGAACCCGAGGTCCATGCCTTCTTCTTGCCTCTTCCTCCTCGTCCAGATGGAGCCCCAGACATAAAGCTGAGTGCCAACTCAATTCTCTGAGCAATCATTGCTGTGGTTTCCCCTCTCTTTACAGTCCTTTTCTGAACCACGAAAGACGCAGTTTTGCAATGAGACATGTGGCCAGGCCAGATTCCCCTTCCGTCCTTGGGGGGCAGCTGGGACTGTGCTTTAGCATTTTGACATCCCTAGGGACCAGCTCAGTAAATAAAAGGATTAAGACAGCCTTGCAAGGAAGAACTTAAATTTTCCTCACCAGATGACTCCTATTCTCCTTCCCGACTTCAAACACGACTCCTTCCCTCACACTTACTAGTGACAAAACCACAGCATCAGCATCCTCTGTTGCCCCCCAGGGTGGAGAGGAGGATGTTCCCCAACTTGGCTCAGGCTTGGGAGAGGAGGGAGGGGCTGCAGGGAACCCCCACCCCTGCCCTTCCTCCCCGAGGGCTTTCAGAAGTGATGCTGCTGTTCTCAAGTCGCCATAAAAAACATGTTAGTGATGACTTAGCATCCTTTTCAGAGATGGAAAAATGAATGTGGGAGGAGGTGAGGTGGTAAAGCCAGGTCTGAGCCATGTCCTGGAGCCTGAGCTACTGCAGCCACTTCCTGGAGTCTGTCAGCTCCGCGGGGCCTTGTTGGGATGGGCTCAGGTGGGAGAGTTTACACCACAGCCCCTGGCAAAGGCTGCTAACCTGGGCTCTCCCCTCCCTGGAAAGCTGTCTGCCTGCCTGACGCCCTAATCCCACTTTATGCCGCACAAGTGTGAAGTAAAATACATTTACGGCTGTCTTGTTATGAGTAGTATTACAGTAGTGTGGTAGTTAAAAAAACCCGAAACAAGACAAAACCTTACCATTTGATGTACAACCTTTACAGTATTGCTTTGTTACATGGTCCACCTTCGTATTTTAATTAAAGAATAAATAAAATGAGATAATTGTACAAGTTCTTCTGAGGCATTGTGTTTATGCTGGACTTCAGCCTACTTTTTCTGTGCATTAAGACATTTCCCAAGTTTCTGTGTTAAATTATCTAGAGCTCAGTAGATGGCGCTGCTATACTGTCGTTTTAGTCGGATTTACTTTCTGGGATACTAATGAAAAACTCGCAATATAATTGGAACAGGAGTTGGGAGGGAAACCCAGATTTCTTAACCTAGTTCTAGGCAGATACCAAGATTCTAAGTCTCATTTTTCCCCAAACACTTTAAAATTCTGCACCTCGAGTAAATAGAAATATCGTGAAAACATTCGTTCCTTGGGTATTTATCTTAAAAAAAAATTTTTTATTGACGTCTAGTTGATTTACAATGTGTTAATTTCTATGGCACAGCAAAGTGATTCATATATATATATATATATATATATACACACACATACATTCTTTTTCATATTCTTTTCCATTATGGTTTATTACAGGACATTGAATATATTTCCCTGTACTCTACAGGAGGACCTTGCTGTTTGTCCATTCTCTGTATACTAGTTTGCATCTGCTCATCATTGGGTACTTATCTTTGATACCTTTTATCTGAGAATCTGAAGGGACCCTGCCAATATTTTCTCTCCAGGTCTTAATTTAGGTGGGGAGACGAATCCCCTCACAAATCCTTTACTGTTCTTTTCACACATAAAACAACAAGGTCCAGAGAATTCGTGTTTCTTGACAAATTAAATTCTTACTTCCAGAAAGCTGCCTTTTAATTTTTTAAAAAAATTATTTTTTATAAATTTATTTACTTATTTTTGGCTGCGTTGGGTCTTCGTTGCTGCACACAGGCTTTCTCTAGTTGGGGTGAGTGGGGGCTACTCTTCGCTGTGGTGCGTGGGCTTCTCATTGTGGTGGCTTCTCTTGTTGCAGAGCAAGGGCTCTAGGCACACAGGCTTCAGTAGTTGTGGCACGTGGGCTCAATAGTTATGGCTCGCGGGCTCTAGAGTGCAGGCTCAGTAGTTGTGGCGCACGGGCTTAGTTGCTCCGTGGCATGTGGGATCTTCCCGGACGAGGGATCAAACCCGTGTCCCCTGCCTTGGCAGGCGGATTCTTAACTACCGCTCCACCAGGGAAGTCCCCTGCGTTTTGATTTTTAAAATATCACTGACACTGTAAGAAATGAGACAAACTCTCTGGGATGAGTGAACGAATATGTAACAAGCTGCCTGCAACATCCAACCGCAAGGCCCATCACTGGGGCTCGAATAATTGAATCATCTTATTTAATTTTTTCTTTTGTCTTATTATTAAATTTTCAGGGACACGAAATAGGAGAGATAATAATATACAAACATGCACCTACCACTCAGCTAAAGAGAGAAAAGATTATGGGCAGACTCGAACACTCTATGTATTATTCCCACCTGGCATTCGCTGCTCTCTTCCCCAGTGGTATTTAGACTTCAGTTTTTCCGTTTGTGTCTTTGTCATCTACCCTCTTGTCTTTTTGCAAGTTGCATTTTCTCATTCAACATTATGCTTTGGAAGACTATCCGTGTTAACACCTAGTTTATTGATTTTGACATTTGCACAGTGAGTGAATTCTCCACACTTTGCTTAAACCATTCTTCTGCGGATGCATATTTATATCCCTTCCAATTTCTAAATTATTGCAGACAACATGAGTTCTTGTTTACGTGTGAGAGAGTCCTATAAACCTTTATATTTTATGCACCTTAAATATTTCGTAACAACCACAAAACATAAAAAAGCAGCATCTACAGTCATTGCAACCAGATTAGTTTCATGTTCCCTCATTCAATATAGTTTGTGTTATTTCTTATAGGAGTTGATGATTTTAAAATATTAGAAGACAAGAGACTGGAAGTTAAAAAGCCATTTAGAGAGTAATTCAGACTCTCTTGAGTTTGTTTTCTAAATACCTAGGAGTGGACCGATGGGTGGTACCGTGTGCATAGATTCATTCCACTGTACTTGCAACTGACAAATAGCTCTTCAAATTAATGGCAAAAATTCCTGTTTCTATTGTTTGGAAACTCTGGTTGCTCCTTTTTAAAAATTTATTTTATTGAAGTATAGTTGATTTACAGTTTTGTGCTAATTACTGCTGTACAGCAAAATGATTCCGTTATATATGTGTGTGTGTATATATATATATATATATATATGTTCTTCATATTCTTTTCCATTATGGTTTATCACTGGATATTGAGTATAGTTCCAGGTGCTCTACAGGAGGACCTTGTTGTTTATGCATTCTCTATATAATAGTCTGCATCTGCCGACCCCGAACTCCCCATCCACCCCTCCCCCACCCCCTCCCTCTTCGCGACCGCGAGTCTGTGCTCTGCGTCCGTGTGGAAACTCTGGTTGCTCTTCATCCTCCCTAACACTCTTTGTCAATCTCCTTTTAAACAGATTTTTTTCTTATTGAAAATTTCAAGCATATATAAAAATACAGAGAGTAGAAGAATAAACTTCTATGTTCCTGTCATTCAGTTTTAACAATTATTAATACACTACCCGTCTTGACTCATATATACCCATCTGTCTCCCCAACATTATTTGAAGCAATTTTATCATCTCAGGATATTACTGTGAAAGATAAGGATTCTTTCTTTCAAACACAACCTCAGTACCATGATCACACTTAAAAAAATTAACTAATCATTCCTTAATCAAAAATAACCAGTCAAGGTTCAGATATTCACAGTTGTCCCATAACATTTTGTGGTTCATTTGACTCAGGATTCAAAGTAAAATGCATAAAATGCAATTGTTGGTGTGTCTCTTAAAAGTCTTTGAATCTATGGATTCCTTCCCCCGTGTCTTTCCCCCACCTTTAATATTTACTTATTAAAGACAAAAAACTGGACTGCTTGTCCTACAGAGTTCCCTACAACCTGGATTCTGCTGACTGCGTCCCAGGTTGTTTAATTTGCTCTTTCTGTCTCCATATTTTCTGAAAACTGATGCCATATTTTGAGGGGATTTATGTTCAATTTTTCGGTCCCACAATTTGCAAAGTGCTCCAGTCCATCCTTTCATGATCTCTTTGCAGCCAAGGAGGGTGGCTTCTCTGAAAGGACTAAGGTCATGTTTCAGACAATGAGAGGGAGGAATTCCCAGTTATTCACGTACATGTTGTAAGTGGTTCTTCCCTTCTTTCTACACCTAAATTTGATGCCAATCTGGGAGGGGTGTCCTTAGATTGAAACATTTACTGCATCCAAATAATAACTTCTGTGCCCCAAACAACTCCTCATATACTTAGAATCCTGCAAACCCAAGCTTCTTCTCCACTTGGTAACCTAATTTTATTTTTTATGCATACAGGGCTTTCAGGGTTGGAGTCCAGAAAACTTAAAAATTCACTTTTATTCTGTTTAATTACTAAAAAGTAAACCTGATAACCTTCCATGTTTCCAGGCCATTTGGCTGAATTAGGGGAAGGCAAAACAGTGTGAAAACTAATTGCTCTCCCCAAAACCCAGAGAAAAGTAAGTGAAACAACGTTTTCTCTAAAATTCACAGTCCTGGTGAATAATATGTTACAGGGGAGAAAAAAACCCAGGTCTATAATATTGTTGAAATTTAATTTCTTATTTATCCCTTTTTCTCTTTAAATTCTCAGTTGAGGAACTAAACCTGAGAAACTGGATAAAACATAAAGGAGAAAAGAGGAGCCTTCTGGTTTAATTTGATCCAAAGATCATAAGCCTAGACTGGGATCTGGCATTTTCATGCTTCATCTAATCATCTAAGGGACTTCAGATTATCACTGCAAACACAAATAGAAAAGGGGAAAAGCTCTCTATTACATTTCTAATCCTTGGGTTGGAGTTTTGGAATAATGACATGTACTACAAATTCCCTTTATAAGGCCCAGTGTGGTGGATAGGGGAGCTGTGTTAATGCTAGCATCCTTCTTGCTTTTACCACATTATGGCAAATTTTCCTAGATGTAAGTACATTTTTTGAGGTAGGGACATTAGTTGAGTCATTGTTTGTCACGGTCTTTAAAAAAATAATCTTTTTTTTTCTTTTTTAGAATTGAAGTATAGTGTACATACAATAGTATGTTTCAGGTGTACAACCTAGCGGTCTGACAGTCAAATACATTACCACATGATCGCCACGACAAGCCCAGTAACCATCTGTCACCATACAAAATTATTGCAGTGTTATTGACTGTATTCCTTATGCTGTATATTAATTACAGCTCCATGACATTTATTTTGTAACTGGAAGTTTGTATCTCTTAATCCCTTTCACCTATTTCTCCCAATCCCCCACCCTATCTCCCTTAAAAACTAATCATTTTTGATCATCTTTATTATTCTTGTTTAAACTCAATTCAGTGAAATATTGATGAGTAAATAATTAGATGCTTGATGGATTAAAATAAATTGTTTTTTATACTGTGAGACTGATAAAAGTATGTGTGGACACACAGAGAATGTGTTTTGCAGGATGGAGGTGTTAACTAACTTTCTTTATGACTAAATGTTGGGCTTTCTAAAGCTGTATATAGCTAGACTATTGAAGAGTTTCTTGGACAATTATGCACCATAACACAAAGGGTTCGCTAGCAAGTAAGCGATTTATCTTATACACGACTGAGAGGTATAGGGAAATTAGGAGACCTTACTGAATGGGTCCATTTCCACCAGGCAAAGGAGGAGATGCACCAGATGACACACAGCATGTTAGAACTGGGAGGGACCCCTAGAATCATTTCATGGTGGGAAAACCAGGCATAGAGGGGATAACTGATCAGTTCAACATCCCGTACCTTGTTAGAGGCAGAGCAAGAAGTGGAATCAAGAAATCCTGATTCTGAGTCCCTTTCAGTACGTCCTGGTGCCTTAGTAAACGTGAGGGGCCACAGGGAAAACCACGTGGTAAAACCAGACAGTTGTGGCTTTATTTATTTTATTTCTTAAGAAATGGTTGTTTTAAGCCACTCAGTTTTGTGGTGTCTTTTATTTTTTATTTTATTTTATTTATTTTTTTGGCCTCGCCTTGCAGCATGCAGGATCTTAGTCCCCCGACCAGGGGTTGAACCCGTGCCCCCTGCAGTGGAAGCACAGAATCTTAACCACTGGACCACCAGGGAAGTCCGCAGACAATGGTGGTTTTTAAATGAACGCTGTAATGTTTAAGGCCGCAGACTAGAACACAGACTTCAGATTGAAGGTTGTGTTAAAATAATGTTTTTTTTTCATGCATTTCCAATTACACACTTGAAGATCAACAGCATCTTCATCAAAGTCATCTTTTAGAATGGTGGTAAACAAGACACAAATAGAGTAAGTCCCCTACATACGAACCTTAAAGTTGCAAACTTCCAAAGATGGGAACATGCATTTGCACGTCCAATCACGGAAGTTAATTCATGTGTCTGGCGTACATTGTCACGCGTGTGCATCCTCTACAAGTGGTTGTGCTTCTGTGTACTTTACAGTACCGTATAGAGTACAGTAGTACAGTACCTTTATTTCAAGCCCAGGATGGTCCTGAAGCAAGCATAAAAGCAGTGGTATATAGCCGATTGTGTTAGTTGGGTACCTAGGCTAACTTTGTTGGACTTACGAACGCGATCTTGGAACGGAACTCGTTTGTATTTAGGGGACTTGCTGTATACACATATATAACAATAGGAATTCTTCTATTTGGCAGGTCATCTACCAGAGGGTGGCACACATTCTCTCTTTCTCCACATAGGATGAACATTATCTGATCTGTTGTTGAGATAACATACTGGGCGGGGGGAGGATCGGGCCCCTGTCTGCTTGCTCCCGCTGCCCCTGTGTTACCTCCTGTCCTCAGCTGCTCGGGTCTGGGCTGTGTCAGAGCATTCCCTCTGGTCTCCTGGTTTCCAGCCTTCCATGGTGCTGCCAGAGAGGTATTTATGACTACATAGCTTTCCTGTTTAAAATTCTTCAAGGGCATCGTCTCTTAGGGGATTCCATGGCGTTTTGTACACGCCTCTATTTTAGCCATTTATCACAGGAAACTGCAGTGATTTATTTCTGCACCCACCTTCCACACGAGCATTCTCTAGGATGGGATCTTAGCTCCATTCTTCCTTTATTTTTGGTAGCCTGGATTCCTAGCCTGATTAAATGAAGAGTCCATCATCACTGAGAAACTCTACCATCCCTATAACGTTTGGACACACATGTAGAAGTTCACTCCTTCTCTTTGCCTTGCCTCTGATTCACACACTAGGAGACCAAGGAGGGGTCTGAACTGCTGCCTCAACGGGGATGCCCCTCAGTATAGCCCCTTAAAGCGGGCTCTGGAGTTCACCGTTGCGTGAAACATACGTTTACATGTTTTAAAAACTGCACACCTTAACAGGGATTTGCTGACAGCTGAGAGCAAGAAGGAGATCTGGAGCAGAGACTGAGGCACGTGAGGGGTCGGGTGCCTGGGACATCAGGAGGGAACAAACAAGGTGTCCCAGGGGAGGTTTCCAACGAAATGCTTAGACCTCGCGATCAAGGCAGCGCTGGCCTTGGTGGCACCAGCAGCACCCTCTCCTTGACCATTGTGACACCAGTGCTCTGTTTGCTAACCCTTGAACAAAACAGTTAAGATAAATGGTCGATGAAAAATGTTCCGGTTCCTTTTTACCTGGGTACATGCACGTGCATGATAAAAAAGAAACTCAAGTAGTACAACAGGATAAAATAAAATTTGTTTTAAAAAGGGAAAGTGGGGGCTTCCCTGGTGGCGCAGTGGTTGAGAGTCCGCCTGCCGATGCAGGGGACACGGGTTCGTGCCCCGGTCCAGGAAGATCCCACGTGCCGCGGAGCGGCTGGGCCCGTGAGCCATGGCCGCTGAGCCTGCGCGTCTGGAGCCTGTGCCCCGCAACGGGAGAGGCCGCAGCAGTGAGAGGCCCAAGTACTGAAAAAAAAAAAAGGGGGGGGCAAGCCAAAATCTCTTATTTTGTCTATTCCGTCTTCCTTAGTTTTTGTTTTTCCTCATGGAAAATACGCCCCCTCCCCACTGCTTGAAACTATTTTATTTTCAAAAGGGTTGGTTGATAATCATTGTAGTTTTATAAACTTCCCGATCAGAGTTTTAAAGAGGTCCTATCTAAAATGTGGTCATGCAGTTATTCATATTTATACACACTCTTCTCAACTCTGGGTGTACAAAACTCATCAGCACACTTACCTCCATCAGCAGCTGGCTAGAAATGGGCGTCCCGGGGAATCAGATGCCCAATCTTTGCACCCATTTGTTGTGAAATGAAAGATGGATTGAAACTTTCAGAATAGTTGGTCTGAGTTTGCAATCGTTTCTTTCCCACATCTTGCTGGCAAATGATGTCCAGGGTGAAAAAAAAAATCTGGGATTGAACAAGATGATTATTCTGTTTTGTCTAGACATGGAAACTATGCCTAGACTTCTCTGAGTTTAGGAGAATAGGTGAAAGTTATTGCTATATCTAAATAAGTCCCAGTTGTAGGAGATCTTGAAAATATTTTCATGGAATGTTGATATTGCAAAGATGTATTATGAAGAGACTTCTATATTTTGGATTTGATGATTATTTAATACTGACTCCATTTTGAAGATATAAAGTTTTAAAGGGTGTTGACAGTTTAAGTATTTCTTAATGTGGTCCCTATTTCATTGTTTAAAAAAGCTGTGGAAGTGGAAAAAGGATTCCAGACTAAAGGCATGCTAAAGCTTTAGGGAAAATCCAGTGTTTCAAAGGTGTGTGATAAAAAGAATCCAGAGAAAATATTTTGAGACACAAACCAAGAGAACCCAATGCATAAGGGGATTTTTATGACAATTTGAAGGTTTCATGGCACGTTGACCTGTACAGTTATCATTCAAAATGAAAGTGTCCGGTGTGCTGCTGTGTGCAGAGAGGGGCTCAGTAAATATTGTTGCTGGTGATGAAAAGTTTATTATGGAGAAAAAGGGAATTTTGTGGATGAAGAAAAATAAATTTGTAAGGCAACACATCCAAATATAACTTTAGATATATTTGGTATATCTTATTTGGTATATATTATAAAGATATAAATATAACTTTAAATAACTTTAGAACATTTTTGCAGTGTATATAACTGATTCTTATAATTACCTATAATGGAAAAGAATCTTAAAAAGAAAAAAAAAATATAACTGAATCACTTCGCTGTACACCTGAAACATTGTAAATCAACTATACTTCAATAAAAATATTTAGGGGCTTCCCTGGTGGCACAGTGGTTGAGAGTCCGCCTGCCGATGGAGGGGACATGGGTTCGTGCCCCGGTCTGGGAAGATCCCACATGCCGCGGAGCAGCTGGGCCCATGAGCCATAGCCACTGGGCCTGCGCATCCGGAGCCTGTGCTCCCCAACGGGAGAGGCCACAACAGTGAGGGGCCCGTGTACCGCAAAAAACAAACAAACAAAAATATTTAAAAAGAAATATAGATAACTGAGTAAAATACGTTCTTCAAGTACATAATACAAATTTGAAGTGATGATCTGAGTGAATAATTTAGTTCATTCTGCCCTAAAACATTTCAGGTAGAAATAAAAATTGAATTTCAGTAAACTTTTCTTGACATACAATGTTCAGTGATTCACCTAAACCTGCTAGAAGCATGTTATAGATAATCATACAGACTCTGTACTAAATATTTACTATGATTTCTGAAGCTCACATGTTGACTACTCTTGAAGAACCATTTCCAAGTTAGGTTCTTCCACTGGGCTTCCTTTCTTCCAGGGAACATCCCTTTTGTTCCAATATTTACACAAAGATAATGCCTGGCTGTTTTTCCATTTTAAGTGAGCAAAGTTTGTTGGAGGGGAGTCCAGAATGAGAAAAACAAAGACAATTTGAAATGCATCCTCTTTTATTTGAGGACTTTGCACTGGATTTCCTTTGCTGCCAGAGTCTAGCTGGCCAAGCTTTCTTACCCTGTTTTGCCTCCTGTGATTTTGTTTGGGGTGAAGGAATGGAGAAGACGGTTGACAAGGAGCTGGGTTGGAAGACAGCAGCAGGGTGAAGCAGGGTGCAGGTCCTCTCCTGTTCAGGAAAGCTGCCTTCCTTTCACCACAGGACGTGGAGCCTGCTCCGGGCAGATCCTACAGCAGGGCTGTTTTAATTCTCACTGATGTCAGAAGATTTCCTTTCCCTTGGGGGTTTGCACTCATTTGCGTCCTCTCCAAATCTCTGCACTACGCGTTAGACAAACTCCCAGCAGTGAGTTGGACAGAACTCCAAAGGACAGGGTTCCCCACCCCACGTGTTGGTACTGGGATGACGGAGCTCCCTTCTGCGAGGGAGCGAGGGAAGGAAACCTGACACGTGCTGGGAGTCGGTTTCCCCAAGATGTGCAGACTGTCTCAGAGAAGGTCCCTGCCGGAATAGACAGCGGCCTCTCCTGACATAGAAAGAAGGCCGTCTGGGGAACCCAGCACCGACTCCTGGAAACAGAGGGTGAGGAGGCACATCACATACCAGGAACTCCAAAAGACTTGTGGTTTTATTTTATTTTTTTTATTTTTATTTTTTGCGGTATGCGGGCCTCTCACTGTTGTGGGCTCTCCTGTTGCGGAGCACAGGCTCTGGACACGCAGGCTCAGCGGCCATGGCTCACAGGCCCAGCTGCTCCGCGGCATGTGGGATCTTCCCAGACCGGGGCACGAACCTGTGTCCCCTGCATTGGCAGGTGGACTCTCAACCACTGCGCCACCAGGGAAGCCCCAGACTTGTGGTTTTAGACCTTGTAGAAGTGGAAGGAGGAAAAAAAAGAGGTAAGAATGGAGAGGCACATACTTTCATGGAGAAAAGCAGTCCTAGCAGAGGTGAGGCTGGGAAATCAGTCAATAATAATTTTATTTGCCTTTCGATGACTGAATTAAAAAAAAAAATTTCTTGAGGGGCTCCCTTTTGTTGCCAGACAATTGTCTAGGAGCTAGGACTCCAGCTGTGAAAGACCAAGTGCCTGCTATACACACATATATTTACATAAATATATTATTATATATATACAATGGCAAATATATAATATATAAATTATATATCTAGAATGGATAAAGAAGATGTGGCATATATGTACAATGGAATATTACTCAGCCATAAAAAAGAATGAAATAATGCCATTTGCAGCACCATGGATGGACCTAGAGATTATCATACTAAGTGAAGTAAGTCAGACTGAGAAAGACAAATATTTGATATGATTTATATGTGGAACCTAAAATATGATACAAATGAACTTATTTACAAAACAGAAACAGACTCACAGACATAGAGAACAGACTTGTGGTTGCCAAGGGGGGAGGTCGGGGGGGAGGGAAGGATTGGGAGTTTGGGATTAACCGACGCAAACTATAATATATAGGATGGATAAATAGCAAGGTCCTACTGTATAGCACAGGGGACTCTATTTAATATTCTGTGATAAACCATAACAGAAAATAATATGAAAAAGAATATATATGTGTATAACTGAGTCACTTTGCTGTACAGCAGAAATTAACACTGTAAATCAACTAAACTTCAATACAATTTTAAAAATTATATATTTATATGTGATATTCCAGCAATAGAGATGGCTAATAATGATGTATCTCATTAAACAAAGAAATAGACCATGTAAGTTCAACTAGTGATAGATGCTGTGAAATAAAATAAAGCAGGGTATAAAGACTAACCTGTATGTGCTTTTCTGATAAGCAGTCAGGGGAGGCTTCTAGGAGGAGGTGACATTTCAACAGAGCACTTGGAATGAGGGGTGAACAAGGCATGTGAACGATTTAGTACTAAACTGGGGCATCCTTTTCCTCCAGCTCAGGATGGGGGTTGTCCACAGAGCTGGGACCACAGCCCTACTTTTGGAATCACAAAGAGACCAGGGAATTAGAGATCTTCTACAGCCACTGGAGTGGAGGGGACCAATGTCAGAGTGTGGCTGGGCTGGGAGAGCTGGGTCTGAGCTGAGGTGAAGGGGTAGCAATACCTCCAGTTCCCATGGAGCTACAGCCCAAGCTACAATCGGACTGGGGGTATGAGGGGCATAGTTGACTCTGGAAAGGTAGGGCATGAATTCTAGCATTGTCTCTCATCAGCTGGGTGACCTGGGCAAGTTGTTTAACCTCTCTGTGCATCAGTTTATTTACCTGGGGAATGGGGTTAAAAATGTCCCTCTGTCATAAGGTCATTGTTAGGATTAACTGAGCTAATATATATGTAGGGTCGTTAGGACAGTGCCTGGCACATAATACATTCTGTGCACGTGTGGCTGTTATTAACATATCACCTTCCTTAAGGACCCAGAGCTCTCCCTGCTTTTCCCACACTCCTGCTCAAAAAGTTGATTAAACACTGCCTACAATAAGGGCATTATTCTACCCTGCCGAAGCCAGTGTCTGCAGGGCGTACCGTGGCCCCTGCCTGCAGCTCTCCTTACTGAACCCACACGTGAAAGGGCTGAATGTTTTCACTGCCCAGACAATACGGTGAAAGGCACCAGGGCAGATGCTATGACTTCTGGCAACTTTCACTGACTCTTGGAGAGGATTTCTTCCATAGGGATGGATGCAACTTTCTGGCCTCTTTCTACCTAGAGCTGAGGGGGAAAAATTACAAATTTAATCTTCCTTCAGAAATCTAGTTACATTAAGCACCTGTGTCTTTAAGTCCCTATGCAGAGAATTCTATAGTTTGAAGGAATATGCAAAAGAAATAGAGAACATGGTGATTGTTCAAAAATGCCCATCTGGTCATGCCCATATCCTCTGCTTAAGACATTTTAATATTAAAAGTGGCCCATTGCTTCCTGGATGAAGTGCAAACTCCAGCTTGAGAACATTCATGCTCGGCCCCTACTTACCTTTCCAGCATCATTCATCTACACTCCATAGTTCTCCCCTGGTAATTCCAGCCCCATGGCTCCAGTTTCTGCAGCCAGCCAAGCTCTTTCTGGCCTCCACCACTTCTTCTTCTTTTTTTTTTTTTTTTTTTTGGATCCCGCAGCATGCAGGATCTTAGTTCCCAGACCAGGGATCAAACCTGTGCCCCCTACAGTGGAAGTGCGGAGTCTTAACCACTGGACTGCCAGGGAATTCCCTGGCCTCCACTTCTGCCGTGTGCTGTTCCTCAGCCTGGAGCACTGCCCCCTGTCCCCCATCCCCTGTTGCCCTTTATCTGACCAACCCTGATTCATCCTAAAAGGCTCCATTTACTCATTTGTTCTTCAGGGCGGCCCTCTCTGGTCTTCCAAGTCTGGGTTAGGAGCCCCTTTTAGGTGCTGCCTTAGCAACTGTCACTTCCCCCATCATTGACAGTATTAGACTGTGACCCAGAGAGGTCTGAGTCCCTCATCGAATGTTCCTCATCCCACTGGACCATCAGTGGCAATCAGAGTAGCAACTGATGAGTTTATTGATGGAAGGCATGTTCTTCATTTTCCAGGAGTTTACAGTCTGTTTGATGGGAGGGCTGAAGATTACACTGAACACACACAGAACTGCAGAGTCAGCAGTTCAGTGAGTCTCTCCAGTGAGTGGGTTTCAAGGAAGATTTTGCCCCAAGTTAGCGAGATCACAGAAGACAGGGAGTGTTGAGAGCCAAGGCTGGGGAAGCAAGCAGGGGGCCGATCACAAAGGCCTTTGTAAGCGAGATGAAAGAGTGTGGAGTCATCGAGCACAGTAGGTGACAAAGGAGAGTTTTAAGTGAGGGAGATTGGCTTTCCTCAAAGCTAACCAAGGCAAAACAATTACACACATCTTAACCGCCCGGTCCAGCCCTAATGAGCTTCTTTTCCTCCAGGGTATTGCGAAGCCTCAGCTTTCAGACTCACTCAGATTCATCGTATCCCAGCCCTGCCCCTCACCAGCTGTGCGGCCTTACACACAAGTTAGTTCAGTTCTCCAAAGGTCAATATCGTCATAGACATAACAGGAACGGGAACAGGACCTACTAATCCGGGTTTGTGAGAATTAAAGGAGATAAAAAACGCAGGGACTAGAACAGAATATGGAAGTAAATTATAATGACAGTGGTCAGTAACAGTAACAGTACTAGTAATAACAGGAGTGCTACACATGAAAATATGCTCAACGTCATTAATTATTAGAGAAATGCAAATCAAAAATACAATGAGGTATCACCTCACACCAATCGGAATGGCCATCATCAAATAGTCTACAAATAATAAATACTGGAGAGGGTGTGGAGAAAAGGGAGCCCTCCTACACTGTTGGTGGGAATGTAAACTGGCACAACCACTATGGACAACAGTATGGAGGTTCTTTAAAAAACTAAAAATAGGGCTTCCCTGGTGGCGCAGTGGTTAAGAACCTGCCTGCCAATGCAGGGGTCACAGGTTCGAGCCCTGGTCCAGGAAGATCCCACATGCCGCGGAGCAACTAATCCCGTGTGCCACAACCTGCGCTCTAGAGCCCATGAGCCACAACTCCTGAGCCCACGTGCCACAACTACTAAAGCCCATGCACCTAGAGCCCGTGCTGCACAACAAGAGAAGCCACCGCAATGAGAAGCCCGCGCACCACAACGAAAAGTAGCTCCTGCTCGCAGCAACTAGAGAGAGCCCGCGTGCAGCAACGAAGACCCAACACAGCCAAAAAGAAATAAATTTCAAAAAACAACAGCTAAAAATGAGTTACCATATGATCCAGCAATCCTATTCCTGGGTGTATATCTGGAGAAAACTCTAATTCAAAAAGATACGTGCACCCCAACGTTTATAGCAGCACTATTTACAATAGCCAAGACATGGAAGCAACCTAGATGTCCATCAACAGATGAATGGATAAAGAAGATGTGGCACATATATACAATGGAATAGTACTCAGCCATAAAAAAAGAATGAAATAATGCCATTTGCAGCAACATGGATGGACCTAGAGATTATCATACTAAGTGAAATATGTCAGACAGAGAAAGACAAATATCATATAATATTACTTATATGCAGAATCTAAAAAAATGATACAAATGAACTTATTTACAAAACAGAAATAGACTCACAGATATAGAAAATATACTTATGGTTACCAAAGGGGAAAGAGTTGGGGAAGGATAAATTAGGAGTTTGGGATTAACAGATATACACTACTAGGTATAAAATGATAGACAACAAGGACCTACTGCATAGCACAGAGAACTATATTCAATATCTTACAATAAACTATAATGGAAAAGAATCTGAAAAGAATATATATAACTGAATCACTTTGCTGTACACCTGAAACTAACACAACATTGTAAATCAGCTATACTTCAATAAAAAAATAATAGGAGTGCTACAGACACTCTTTCAACATAATAGCATGCAGGGGCTGCCCACAGGATCCTTACTCTGGGAGTTGTGAAAAGGCCTTTTATTGTGCAGATGCCGTTTCCTGAGGGCAGACCCGTGGGAGGTCTCCTTCCCCTTGTCTCTCCTTTACTTGCCCGGATTGATGCCCCTTTAGCAGGGAGTTCATGGAGCTGAAGGATCCCTTCACTAGAGCAAGAAGTGGGATGCGAAGGGGAGGAGGAGAGGGAGGAAAGGACGAGGGATCTGGGGGTGGGCAAGAGGAGACTGGAAATCTAAGGAGAAAGAGGGTTTTCTTCTGAGGGGTTAGCCATCCCCCCACCTCCCAACACATAGCATGCATGTTTGTTTGCATGTGTGTGCGTGTCCACACACGCACACCCCCCAGTGAAAAGGCATGGGGAGGGGAGGCTTATGGGAAGCGGTAAGCAAGGTATTCTCAGATACCCCACCTCCCCTCGTGGACTACGTAATAGGAGAAAACGCACTTTAAATTGGACTTACAAGACCATTTCCTGCATTTTTCTGTCCCCCATGTGAGTGTGAGCATCTGGGCTAGAGCCACACCTTCCCCCTCCTCTCTCCTGCCCCCCAGGGGTAGGTCGAGCCCAGGTATGTTATTGTTACTACTGCTGTAATTATTTCGATGTGAATGCAAGGATTCCCCCATTGAAGTCCATGGGAGATCTGGATTTCCATGGGTGATCAAAGTGCAGACACAAGGTGTGAAAAAATGGAGGTCAGCTTGGGGTTAATCCTCCCTGGAAATGTGTTTCTGCGTTTTGAAATCAACCTAATCTAAATAACGATTACAAAAGGCAGTCACTCTTGGAGACTGAGTTGCATCTCCCTCACCCCCAAGGCTCTATCTTCTGTGGAGTCTCCCTCCCCCCACAGCCAGACTGGCTCAGGCCATTAATGTCTTACCTCTGCTATGTGGATTTGAAATCCTTTTTAAAAGAGATTAGCACAGAGAAAGATTATTGAAACTAATTCAGCTCCCCCCACTCCTTCCAGGAAGAAGAGAACAAGGCGCTTAGCCTCTTGTCTGTTTCAGCGTGACGTGATTGTGCGGAGTCCACGCTTTGACATCGTTCTCAGTCAGCTGCATGTACTGAGAGCACGTTGGAGTCACTCACAGATGCCAGGGTAGCAGCTGGCTCCGCACTCAGCTTTCGGAAACAGCTCCCTTCTTTCCAAATCCAGGACAAACAATTCACGAACTCTTGGGATGAGCTGTGAATGGGACAGAAATTAAGTAGAAACCCGGGGAAGGGGTAGCCTGAAACGCAGTCTGTTGAGAGGGTGAAAGGGAGTGTGGGACTCACATAAGGGCTTTGCCGGGGTGCCCGAGGTTTCAGCAATAGTTGGGAGTAATGCTGTAGAAGTTAAAAAATAAAGGGGTTTTACAAAAACAAAACAAGGATACATGTATTTTAGAATGAAAGCCAAACTCCACCTGAGTTTGGTATAGCATTCTGTTACTATTACTCAAATTAATCTCATTTTCAGTATTGATCTTAAAGGCTGAAGGGTTTGTATGTTTGGATGATTCCATGATGAAAATCTTTACTGGGGACTCAGTGATTGCCATGACCCAGAGGGCTGTCTCAGCCGAAGCTGACTTTCCTGTAATAGCCCCTGGAAACACCTGATGCTTAGAAGCCAGAGGAAATTAAGCTATGCTTAAAGTATTTGCAGGGAGAGCATCTAAGAGTGCAGAGGCAACTTGGATATGCAGCAACCGGACTACTCTAGAATAAGAGATGACTTCCGGTTTAATGCCTGCTTAATGAACTATGGAAGGCCCAGAAACAATGCTGTTTGCTACTTTTTTATGCAGCAGCATTTGAACCAGTGATTCATGGTATCCTTAAAGAATGGTAAATTTTCCACCCTGAACTAGACTGCGAGTTTTCTCCCACTGTCTCTTCTCCCCTTCTTTCGTACTGATGAATTACTGGCGAATTACTGGCTGAGCTGGAGACCTGGTAGCTGGGTGTGGCCATGTGACCAAGACAGGCCAGCAGTTTACAAGTGAAGTGAGGCATACAACTTCCTCCTTTGTGCTTCCTGGTTATGTCCTTAAAGGGCAAGGGCATGAATATATAAGAGAAGGTCCTTCTCTTGCCCCCTGTTCTGCAAGCTAATAGGAGGGTGTGATAGAGCAACCAGCTTGAAACATGAGATGGAAACTGTTTTTGAGGTTGACAGAGCACATAAAAGAATAACCTGGATCTTTGATGATTATGTGGCTTCCATTCCAACCCTGGATTGCCTTCCCGGACTTTTATGTGAAAGAGAAATAACCTACCAGCTTTTTAAAGCCATAGTTGTTTTGATCTCTCTCTTACAGGAGCCAAACCCCTGTCCTAACCTGTATATTCACATCTTAGGCTTACAGTGGATGCGAACTGCGGTTATTTGGCTCAAGAGAAGACTGTGTCCTTTCTTTTTTAAATTAATTATTTTATTTATTTATTTTAAATTTTTATTCATTTTTTGTCTGGGTTGGGTCTTTGTTGCTGCGTGCAGGCTTTCTCTAGTTGTGTCGAGTGAGAGCTACTCTTCGTTGTGGTGTGAGGGCTTCTCATTGCGGTGGCTTCTCTTGTTGCGGAGCACAGGCTCTAGGCATGTGGGCTTCAGTAGTTGCAGCAGCGGGCTGAGTAGTTGTGGCACACGGGCTTAGTTGCTCCGCGGCATGTGGGGTCTTCCCGGACCAGGGCTCAAACCCATGTCCCCTGCATTGGCAGGTAGATTCTTAATCACTGCGCCACCAGGGAAGTCCTGTGTCCTCTCTTGCTTTCCTTTTCAACACATATTCCATGTGTATTCCTATGGCAATTTCAACACAAATGGTAGGTTTTAATGTCATATTATTTCAGTGTTTTTTGATTTGTGGCTTTCTAGGAAGCCAGGCACCCATAGAAAGCTATGTTTTTATTCTTCTATGGTGAAACAGATGACCCTGTGGATTCATCTTCAGATGTTTGTTGAGTGCATGTCCTAAACTAGACTGAGTCTCAGATTTATGACAAACGGTGAATCACATGCAAAGACAATGCTCTTCGTTTTTCAACTTTTTATTTTATATTGGAGTATACCTGATTAACAATGTTGTGACAGCTTCAGGTGCATAGCAAAGCGACTCGGCCATACATATACATGTATCCATTCTCTCCCAAACTCCCCTCCCATCCAGTCTGCCACATAACACTGAGCAGAGTTTCCTGTGCTATACAGTAGGTCCTTGTTTGTTATCCATTTTAAATATAGCAGTGTGTACATGTCAATCCCAAGCTCCCTAACTATCCCTTCCTCCCATCCTTCCCCCCTGGTAACCACAGGTCCATTCTCTAAGTCTGTGAGTCTGTTTCTGTTTTGGAAATAAGTTCATTTGTATCATTTCTTTTTAGATTCCACATATAAGCAATATCATATGATATTTCTCTTTCTCTGTCTGACTTACTTCACTCAGTATGACAGTCTGTAGGTCTATCCATGTTGCTGCAAATGGCATTATTTCATTCTTTTTAATGGCTGAGTAATATTCCATTGTATATATACACCACATCTTTATCCATTCCTCTGTCAATGGACATTTAGGTTGCTGCTAGGTCTTGGCTATTGTAAACAGTGCTGAAGTGAACACTGGGGTGCATATATCCTTTCCAACCATGTTTTTCTCTGGATATATGCTCAGGAGTAGGATTTCAGGGTCATATGTTAGCTCTAAGGAAAATTCTGTTTTGTATTGGCGAACACTTTAGTTGGTTGAAAGGGGATTTCTAGGAGGAAAAGATAGTCTCATGCAATATTTCAAAATCTCTTTCCAAATTTCTCAAATTTCCATTTTTAAAGTCAGCTTACTGTAGTACAGGCAAGTAAGGAACATAGTCATGCACCAGAAGGTGTTTCATTCAGAATTTCAGCTTTATGTGGACCATTAGAAACATAACTAAGATCTCTGTGTGTTCATGAACCCAGAAGTATGCAAGGGTTTTACATGTGTAAGCTGGCATAGTCCTCACAATAGGAGGTGGGTAGTACACCTTGCTATTATCTCCATTTCGTAGATGAGGAAACTGACACTCAGAGAGGGTGAGTGACTTGGTAAAGTTTACACACCTAGTGGTGGCACAGTCAGGACTTGAATCCTGGTCTGACTTCTAGACTCCAAACTCTTAACCTGACTCTATACTACATATTTATGCACACGCTTAAACCAATGGAATTTTTGTGGTGTTCCTAATAGCTTTTTTCTCTGGCTCAGTGATCGTTACACTGTTTTTACATGGCATTTGTAAATGTCTCGTTGTTAATGTAAAGAAGTTCATAGGCAAGAAGCGGGGGAAAAAATCTAATAGAATGATTACATCAGTGTTGTCAATATGTAGAAATATTTGACTTTGGTTGTTTCTGATAGTGGGAGATAATTGATAGCACTGAGAGGGATTTTAACAGCAATGAGCCTCACAATAACTAAATGACATCATGATACAGGATTGAATTAATTTTTTTTGAAACAAATATGTGAAAAAATTAACATTGTGTTATGATTCCTGTGCTCCTGTTGATGAGAACATCTTTAGAACTCTCATTTCTAAATAAAAAGAGCCCTCAATGACTATGCTAATCGAATGAATATTCTTTATGGGCCAAATATTGGTCTTCCTAAGGCATCTTTTTGGAACAATAGCATTCAGAAAAAAGACTAGTGAATAAAGTGAGCGTATAAGCTAAAGAATTCTATTTTATTTCCTAAATGAAACATAGGTTTAAAGTAATGAGTCTAATTTTCTCATGTGTGAGTAGCTCTGAGGGCACAGTTGCATAAAGGTTTTAAGTATGACAGTAAGAGTAGAATAATAGTATAGTTTTTAAAATTTAAATTTTCAAATTTTTATTCCACCCCCATTGTTCTTTGGTAATTGAAGTATAGCTGATTTACAGTGTTGTGTTAGTTTCAGGTGTACAGCAAAGTGATTCAGTTATACAAATAATACATCTAGTTTTTTCAGGTTCTGTTCCCTTATAGGTCATTATAAAATACTGAGCATAGTTCCCAATTGTATAGTTCTTTTAAAGGAATCATTGGGACACATGGGCCTTTGGGATGCTTTTTTATTTTTAAATAAACTTATTAATTCATTTATTTATTTTTGGTTGTGTTAGGTCTTCGTTGCTGTACACAGGTTTTCTCTAATTACGGCGAGCAGGGATTACTCTTTGTTGTGGTTTGTGGGCTTCTCATTGTGGTGGCTTCTCTTGTTGCGGAGCACGGGCTCTAGGTGCACGGGCTTCAGTAGCTGTGGCATGTGGGCTCAGGAGTTGTGGCTCGCGGGGTCTAGAGCACAGGCTCAGTAGTTGTGGCGCATGGGCTTAGTTGCTCCGTGGCATGTGAGACCTTCCCAGACCAGTGCTCGAACCTGTGTCCCCTGCATTGGCAAGTGGATTCTTAACCACTGTGCCACTAGGGAAGTCCCCAAGATGCTTATTTTTAAAAAGTAACAAATAGCAGAAAATGTATTCGTTGACTGTATGGCTGGAGAAACTGATAGCTTTCTCTTTGGCTAAAATTCTTCCAGCAACCAAATTGCTTATCTGTTTGTGACCCAGCTGATTACTGAATAACCAGTGGAAAACTGCCCTTTCTCTACTTCTCTATTTTAGGCTTAAAAAAAAAATCCGGCAATCTTCACAGGAAGGCTCTGTGCATCCTGAAAAGTTACTGGTCTTCCTGTTTAATTCCCCTCTGTTCTGAGAAATACGTGAGATTTAGAACTTAGTGATAAAGAGATGTGACAGGCATCTGAAGAGGTGACAGAAGCTCAGTTTCCAAAGGGCACAGTGCAGAACTTTTGTTACTCTTATTCCACATGTGTGACAACGGTGCTGTCTGCCCACGTGAATATCCAAGACCAACAAATGACAGCCCAAGAGAATTGAGTCCGATAAGAATGAAGTTGATTGCCCGGAGCCATCTGCCAGCTGAAGTCTGTTGATAAGCACTCCATAAACTGTAACATGAACAACCCATCCTCCAGTTTCAGAGGGAAGCCAGCTATACCCACCGCATAGATAACAGTCTCAGATCCTCCAGTCTGGAGGGAAGAGATTATAAATAAGTCTCTCCTTTCTCCTTGAGCTAGCTGCTGTGCAAAGGGAACTGGCAAAGCAGTGACATTGGTCACCCAAATCGCTCCTGGTTTCTGCCAGTCACTCTCCCTACGAGTGAAAACCAAACCCTTTCCAAGTCACAGAGCAGTGTCACGTCAAGATCATTAATCACTGTTCCTAGCGCCGGAGGATCCTTTGGTTAATGGCGTGACTTCCTGAGCCGGGCTTCTCACTATCGGCAGGATTTATGCCTCATTATCCTCTTGGCTAAAGAGTTCCTCAGATTTCATAAGGTTTTCCTCTTCCCACAGGATGAGGAGGAAGAGGACGACTCCCATTCTGCGTTGTGCTTTGTTTTTTCCTTTGAATTGTGAGTGATCTCTGCTCTTGGCCCTCGTCAGCCATTGCTATAATTGATGGGTCCCTAGATTTACTGGTTCAATTAAGGCTGTGTCTACATGACACTAACTGGTGGGTTTGGTCTAGTTCCTGATGGAAGCAGTGAATTGGGTGATGAAAAAATTGATCTGATTGCTGATCAATTGACTAGAGCCTGTCAGAGTAGCCCCTGAACTGTGAGTAAATAACCCAGGGAATATTCTGTGACAGTGCTATGGACAAGAAATCTGGAACCTTTTCAAAATATCTCCTTGATGTGATGCCTTCTGCACCACGTGTTGCTATGGCGTAGCAATTCTAGTCTTGTTTCTGCCAAGTCAATGTTCTCGTATAACTACCTGTCTATTATTTTCTGTTAACCAGCTATGTGGGTCAGTAAAATGTGAGTTTTGTGAGTTCAGTCATAACAACGCCTTTTAATGAATGCCTGGTCAACCACGGTTTTCAGATATGATGTCATAGGCTATGCAACCTTAGGGAAACACTCAGGTTGGAAAAGTAATTGATTTAAAACCAACACAAATGCCATAGCAAACAATGTAGGTAGCCTATCAACTTAGCCTTCCACACTCACAGAACCCCGGTAGATTGGGGTATTTGGTGGTGATGTGCTTGGTGGGTCCTCCCAGCCCAAGGAGTGAACATTGACACAGCAAGTCCACTTCCCTTGCCCAGTCCAGGTTTATACAGGTTCAGGCTTGTGAGGTAGCTAAGTCAAAGAGCTGGAGGGGGAATTGGCTGTGAAGTTTGGAGAAAGTTTTCTGCTCTGTGAAAAGTCCATATTGGGAGGAATAACTGTTCTTTTCTGCCTCTGGATAAGCATCTATTATGAGGTGACATTGGAAGCTGCTGCACACAACTTGACACTTTTGGTGGGAAAAGAAGTATGGATGGCAGTTCCAACAAGTTGAGGATGGAACGTTAACAGAAACGCATACATTGAAGGGCTGAATTGTTCTGGAACCACCTTGCCTTTGGCTTTTTTTTTATTATATGGGATAATAAACGCCATATTGTTTAATGTACCATTAGTTGAGTTTTCTGCAACTTGCAGAAAACTGTTAGGGTAAAGCTATAGTCTCAGTTTCAATTCAGTATGGTTGTTCAATAGAGGACAGTCCAAGACATTTAGCTGAAGATAAGCTGTCCTTTCACTATATGTAACAGCAAGTGTCATTACTGATATCCCTGATACTCTTGAGTATTGCAGCTGTCAAACAGTTGAATAGGCTGAACTATCATTAAGTTATTTAACTGAGACACATTACATATTTGAAGCAGTTACTGTTTCTTACTTTTCAATGAGGATTAATAATTTTATTTCCCCAAAACATTTCTTTTAGAACACAACTGACAGTTGACTTAAAGTAAGTCAATAAGTGGAGACACTGCTTGGAGAATTGGGCTTCCAAATTGGGCTGGGAGCATGAGTAGGTTTTATGTCATACCCTCAAATGTGTACTTGGTTTTAACAGTCCCTCTCTCAAAGGGTGTATGTTGTGGCTTCCTAAATGTGGATTAATTCTGAGTGTACAAGGGTTATCTTTGTTCACTTTTTTGCTGTATTGATTAAGTCTCATCTTTCTCTGTCTCTGTCTCTCTGTTTCTTTCTCCAGATTTGTATAAACTGAACAAGGCTGGAGGGAAATAAATGTTGTGCCTTAGATGTAGGACAGAAAAAACTATTTAAGGCAAATTTGCCTATAATGGATGTGGTCTCTCAGCTCCTAAAATGAAGACACCTGTGATTTAGAAGTGATCTTGGGATGAGGTCCTTTTATAGAGGGTGGAACTCCTGTAGGTAAGCCAACTTTTTCTAGTAGTTAAACACAAGATTGGAAATTTCAGTGGCTTTGGGAAAGACTATTTGGAGTGCTTTATTCTTTCTCATTTTGCTACAAGGTGTGCTGAGGGGATCCTGTGAGATTGGATTTCTGATCCAATTTTGGTTTATCAAAAGGGAACAGAGAAGTCTCAGAGGGGGAGATTCATACCCAATCTTTTAGTAATTTTCCAGCAGGCTACACTGGGCTATGGTCATAAATCTCAATAGAAAATTGTTTCCTTCCCTCTGCTGGCAGCCAGCCTCGTTTACTCAGACCATTAAGAGGTGGAAAGCATCCCCAAACCTTCGCTGCCCCCTTCTTGTGAATCACAAGGTCTCACAGAGTGGGAGAGAGTACAGCTGACAATGTCTGTTTTTTCTTGCGTAGGACAAACCTCCCTCTGATCTCGACCCTTGACTTTATGGCAGCCAACCACATCCCGGAAGGAAGAAGCAAGGCAGAGTTGGGGCAAGTCATATTTATTTTAGAGGACCCCAAACGGGCAGGGAGAGCATTCAAACACGAACAGGTATGCCATGGAGCACAGTGGCGCAGAAATCTGGAAAATGTAATTCAAGAAAAGACACTCTTGAAAGGTTTGAAAATCCCCAAATCTCATCTTTCATAGGCACTAGAAACACTATCAGGAAGACTGCGTGACCCAGGATGAGTTACTTTTATGAGATTGTCTGATGGCTAGGGGAAGGGTGGACGGAAGTCAAAGGATTTGCCTTTCTCATTGGCGCCGTTTCCAGTTCCTGATTCCCGGCTTGTTGTGATAACTAAACTGGACTCATGTCTTGTTCTTTGCAGAGCCAACACCAACACTGATTAGGGATGTACTTTAGACAGTGCCTTCTCCCAAACAGCTGCCTCGCGTCTTGTTTAGAGAGCATTGCCTTATATAAATCAACAGGAAAGTCTCTCTGCCTGTCTCCCGGAGTGACGGGTAGCCCCGTAACCTCCTTCCCGTGAAACGGAACTGAAATCCTGTGCACGTGCACCAAAGGGCCTGGCTCCTGGCTCTCAGCCGGCCATCTGTTCACTGGAGAATGGGACCACCTTCTCTTTGGGGCATACAGATGGGTGGGCATTTTGCTTTCAAATCAGGTCTCATCTGTACGTTTGTTTTCCCTGTGACAATGCTTAAACTGCAAACACCTGATTCTAAGGAAGTCTTTCTTTGGGAAATATTTGCTATCCTGGGAAGGTGATGTGCAGGTTCTATGCCTCCCATCACTCACCTCTGATTTAAAATTATGAGCTGCTCTTTTCTCTGATCTAGTTTGGTTGGGTGATCATTTTCCTGTGTCTGGACAGGTTGACACTGCAAGTAGAGCTAAAGGATTTTTTCCCATGTGGTTCTCTGTCTTAAATGAAAAAGATGCAAATTGCTGAACCTGGAGTAAGGTGGCTTGAATTGGAATTGAAGGTGAATGATTCACCTTCAGTGACTCATGGAAGTGAACGATTCCTATAAGGGAAGCTCCTTTAAGAGATACTGGAGGATTATTGATGAATAGGATTACTCTTGGATAGTTTTAAATATCCTCTATTATTTAAATTACCCTAACATTGCATTTTTCTTTGAGTACTATATAGAAATATATCTCTATAAGTACATCTAATATCTAGTTTAATAAAATAAATAATGTTTAAGTGAAGTATCGAGATGTCCCTTTTCCTCAATCCCTGGTAAACAGAAAGAAAAAATCTTATGAACCCAGTATTCACTGCATCTTTTTTTTTTAACATCTTTATTGGAGTATAATTGCCTTACATTGTTGTGTTAGTTGCTGCTGTATATCAAAGTAAATCAGCTATACGTATACATATATCCCCATTTCCCCTCCCTCTCGCGTCTCCCTCCCACCCTCCCACCCTCCCTCTAGGTGGTCACAAAGCACTGAGCTGATCTTCCTGTGCTATGTGGCTGCTTCCCACTAGCTATCTATTTTACGTTTGGTAGTGTATCTATGTCCATGCCACTCTCTCACTTCGTCTCAGTTTACCCTTCCCCCTCCCCGTGTCCTCAGGCCCATTCTCTACATCTGCCTCTTTATTCTTGCATCTTCACTGTAGACAATTTCCCTGCTTTCAGTAAAAGTATCTAGATTTGAAGAAATCACTGTACACAAACAGTGGAAAATCTGATAGGTTCCAGGAAAAAAGATCATTAACTTTATAAACGTACTGAATGTGAGGTTAAACTTAGTAGCAAGAACCCACAAGGCTATTTTCTTTTCTTTTTTTTTTTTTTTTGCGGTACGCGGGCCTCTCACTGTTGTGGCCTCTCCCGTTGCGGAGCACGGGCTCCGGACGCGCAGGCTCAGCGGCCATGGCTCACGGGCCCAGCCGCTCCGTGGCATGTGGGATCTTCCCGGACCAGGGCACGAACCCGTGTCCCCTGCATCGGCAGGCGGACTCTCAACCACTGCGCCACCAGGGAAGCCCATATTTTCTTTTTTATATTGTTACTTGTATGTATTTATTGTAACAGCATGTACTCTCTGTAGAACATTTAAAATATTCAGAAAATAACAAGAAGAGAATAAATATCCCTAACAATCCCAATTTCCAGAGATGATAAGAAATACTAAAATTTTGGTATACTTCCTTTCAGTTTTTACATATATTTAATATATATATGTATCATATTATTTATATATTATATGTATTATACATATGTCATATATGTGTATTTATATATAATTACAAAATTTAGCCCATACCTTATATATGCTTTTGTGTCCTATTGTTTTCACAACCTTGCAGTGCTTTTCAATTATTACTTAATTTTCAAGAACCTTTTGGGAATTAGGGGTTGCATGAAGTTGTATGAGAGAATACCTATGTTCTAGTAGATTGGTCTACATTCCTTTCTACGGCTTTATTCTACATTATTTAAAGTTAAACTGTGTTTTCCCATCAACTAGTCATACATATGTGTCAAGATTTCTTCCACCACTGCTATTACTTTACTAATCTTTACTCTCCTGGTTCTTGACTCTTTAAGAACCATGGGCTTATATCAACCACTGTCCAGTCCTTAGTAATCTCCAGGAAATCTAGCAAGTGTTTTGAGAGTTCAGTCATTACTTACTTTCTCTTACTCGTATGAACAACATGGTATTTAGCTTCTGGGCTGTCTGTTTAAGTGCAGTAGAATATTTTGCAGCTTATCTGTTATCAGGGCTCTCACCTCTCTAAAGTGTCCCCCAGCTGGGAAAGATCTTTTTTGTCTTTTTTCCTCTAAAAAGACAGCAGAAAATGAAACATTTGACCAAGCTGTTTTATACAGTAAACATTTGTATTATATATATATATATCTCATAGAATTTATTTGAGAAAATTTTCTTTTTAGATTTCCTTATTTTAAATGAAGTTAAATTATCTGGATAAAAAATAGAAATTCACTCTACTGTACAGATTTTGGAGATTTAAAAAGAAACTCTCTAGACATTTTAGGATATTTGTGGAATTCATGTGAATAATTTAAAGAAGTAAAGAGTTGAATTTTTCATACTTTCTCTCAACGCACTGTCACTGTAGCGATGTAATTGTTTTCCTTTTTTGTCTTGCATTTTTTTTCTGAATGGGAAAAGAAGTCAGCAAAAAAAATCAGGGATGCCCAAAGAGTGTCATTTCCCGGGTCCAATGTAGACTATACTCTTCTCCTCTTATCACTGAGCTCCTGTCTGCTCTCTAGACACTTCAGGGCCTTTTGATTTCAGGTTGGATTGTGTATGGGGCATTGTAAGGGAATTTGACCATAGACAGATTGAAGCAGTTATTCTGCCATCTGTGGTGTGTGAGTCTAGTCAATGGCTGCTTTCTTGACCAGCCAATCTGGAAATGGCCTCACTAAATGGGTAATGCAGAGAGCTCATCCCAGGAAATGCGATCTGGCTGGAGTCCTGCCAAAGCACCAGTCTAGGAGTTAGAAGACTTAACGTATAGTCATGGCTCTGCCATTTGGCCGTGTGGCATTGGGCAAAGCACTGTACCTTTCCTGAGATTTGATTTTCTCCTCTATAAAATGGGAAGATTGATATCATCGTGCCTGCTTTCCAGATTTATGGTGAGAATTCAATGGGAAGATGATTAGAAAGGCACTCTGTAAAACACATGGCCGTAGACAGTTCTGGGGTGGAAGTTATTGTTATACAAAGTGTGACAGGGTGCAAGTGGCCAGAAGCGCACACACATTACGTATGATCCAACTAGACTTCTATTGTGTAAGTTACAATTTGTATTCTGTGAATTATATTTATATTATGAGAGTATATGTTTTTGAATTGCCTGAATGATAGTTGCTTGTACAGGTAGATTGAGATACGCCTGGGTCTGTAAAGACTCATTTCATTTGCAGAGGATCTTTTGAGAAGAAAAACAGCTAATATCCTACTATTGTTCTAAGCATGAACACTTTGTTGGTGATGAATCTCAGTTGGAAGGTAGACCCAGAAGTCGGGAGGGTGTGTAGGAAATAATTCCCCTTCGTTGTGAGGGAGATTTTGGGAGAAGGTAGCTTGGGTCTGTAGCCTAATGGATTGCTAAGTCTTCTCCAGGAATTCTGGGTAATTCTTTTTTTTTTTTTTTTGTGGTACGCGGGCCTCTCACTGTTGTGGCCTCTCCCGTTGCGGAGCACAGGCTCCGGATGCGCAGGCTCAGCAGCCATGGCTCACGGGCCCAGCCGCTCCGCGGCATATGGGATCCTCCCAGACCGGGGCACGAACCCGTATCCCCTGCATCGGCAGGCGGACTCTCAACCACTGCGCCACCAGGGAGGCCCTGGGTAATTCTTTACAGGGCTATTGGCACAGCTCCATAACCACAGACCTCCCACACAAGGTAGACTGCTTCCCCTTACCAGAGAGCAGGTCAGAACACAAGTCTCTAGAGAGAAAATGACGGGCCTGTGGTGGAATGTTTAGTTCCTTCTTCCAAATGCACTGATAAGTTATTTCACGCAGGTGAGAAATAGCGAGGGACAGAGAGAAGAAAAGAGATGGCATCTTCCGTGCTTTTGATGTCCATCCATTTGGGAAATGTGGACCAGTGTTTGTCACATGGAAGTGTGCACCCTGTCCTCTGGAAGAGAGTGAACAAAAGATGGGGCAAAAGACCAGGAGTGTTCCTCTGATGGAGGTTCCTCCACACAGAAACATGTAGAGTAGGAAAGAAGAGTTCCGTTTAACAGGGGGCTCAGTTGGTGCCTCATATCAAAGCAATGGTTTGAAATATTCCTCAGGTTATAATCACAGGCTCAACTTCAAGCCACCAGAGAACCACACACTGTTAGGGATGGAAGGACGTTAATTGTGAATCTTGCCTTAGTTACTTTCCACTCCAGTTAAATTGCATTATAAAGTTTGTGATTGACCTCATTAAGGGAAACATTTCCCCGTGTTCATTTAACTAAAAAGAATTTCCTTTACCATTTCTTAGCATGCTTTTTATGTCACTTTCCATGTCAACCTTTAACAATCCTTCATTTTGTGAGGGATCCTAACGTCAACAGAAGTGTGAGTCAAGTGAGGTCAGATGACAGATTATGTCTGGAGTCCACGAGGCCGTTCAGTTTATATTTTGTTAAAGTTAAGGAAGTTCATAATTCTGTATTTTATTTATTTATTTTTGGCTGTGTTGGGTCTTCATTGTTGTGCACGGGCTCTCTCCAGCTGTGGCGAGCGGGGGCTGCTCTTCGTTGCTGTGCGTGTGCTTCTCATTCTGTGGCTTCTCTTGTTGCGGACCACGGGCTCTAGGCACGCAGGCTTCAGTAGTTGTGGCACATGGGCTCAGTAGTTGTGGCACACGGGCTTAGTTGCTCTGCGGCATGTGAGATCTTCCCAGACCAGGGCTCGAACCCGTGTCCCCTGCATTGGCAGGCGGATTCTTAACCACTGCGCCACCAGGGAAGTCCCTATAATTCTGTATTTTATAAAGGAAGCCACCCTAACTGTAATTTACTTAATCAAACAATGGTTATATGGAGAGCCTATGCCTTTTCTGTGATTTTTATTTTTTTTTTCCCCTAAAAGTCACTTCACATAACCTTTAAACTTGAAGTTCTTAAGAGACTCACTGGAGTCACGTGAACTCCTTGTTCCTCTTCTGAAAGATGTACTATTTAAAACGGGGTCTATGAAATAATGAACTGATGTCTGAAGGTTATACACAATGGCCTGGCCAAAGCCTTGCCATCCTGGTTGCCCCTGATTGAGGAAAGACCTCTTCAAGGGCTGCAGGATCTCATTAAAGCTCTTGGAGGGAAGGGCCATGGCTCATAACTGCAAAAGGCATGTGCATAGAATGATTGAATAGTTTGGCTAACAGAAGTTAAGGGAATCCTCTGGAGGAAAGGAGGGAGGGGGGAAATGAACAGAGAAATCAAAGAGAGGAAGAAGTTGTGGAGAGGAGAAATGAAACAGAAAGAAGTTAGGGTGGTTTTGAAACATACCTGTGCATTCTGTGACACTCCTTCCATTGAGGGGCTAAGGCACTGCTGCTCTGCACGTTCAGCCTTTTCTGTTTCATGCTGATCATTTGCAGTTAGTCTCTGACGACTCCTCTTTATTCTTCTGGTAGAGGCTGCCAGACTAGTCTTCCTAATGCGCAACTCTGATCACACTATTCTCTGGCTCAAACATTCACTGTCTCCCATTATTTCCTGGACCCAGCAAGGGTGGTGCCCTGTCAGCCTGACTCTGTTGGCATCCACTGCTCCCACCCCAAAGACTAAGGTCATTCTCCACGTGGGTCCTTTCATTCTTGTCCTCATGTCTTAGCTCATGCTGTGCCCCCAGAGTACAGTGGAGGTACTCTAGCCCACTTCTCTTCCTGCCGAAGTCTTAGACATCTTTCAGCTTCCAATGTGATTCCCCTATAACAGTGTTCCAGCTCCCTCCAATATGCACTTTCCTTTTAATTTGAAGCCTATAACACTGGCAAAAAGGTGTCATTTATGATAAGATCATATTCTAACTTGTACTTTATTTTGTATACTTACTTATTCTCACCTTCTTCTGACTGTATATAAGGTCTATGAGGGCATGAACAGGGCTTTACTCTTATTTCCATCCTAAGGAAGATTCTGGTAGAATGCTAAGCACCCAGTACTCAAAAATTATTCCTTAAATGAAATCCTCCCTTTCTCTTTTGGTACTTTATGAAACTGCCAGTATCCTTGAAGAGCCTTTATTCCTTCCTTTCCTTTCTTTTAAAAATGATTTTCACAAAGCACAGTGTCACATTTTTTTTTTTTTTTTTCGGTATGCAGGCCTCTCACTGTTGTGGCCTCTCCCGTTGCAGAGCACAGGCTCCAGATGCGCAGGCTCAGTGGCCATGGCTCACGGGCCCAGCCGCTCTGCGGCATGTGGGATCCTCCCGGACCGGGGCACGAACCTGTGTCCCCTGCATTGGCAGGCGGACTCTCAACCACTGCGCCACCAGGGATGCCCACAGTGTCACATTTTAAAAGATAATTTAACATCAAATTTATTGTTCTTAGATGTAATATATGCATAGTTTGGAAGCTAAATAAACTTGTAACAAAAGAGTGAGTAGGCCTGTGCCTCTGCCTTCCTTTTTTCCTCCCCAAATCCCTTCACAGAAACAAATACTTTAAACTTTCAGCTCTTTCATATGGTTTTTAACAAGAGGTGCTATTGGACTCTAGTCCCCATTGATATAGCCATATCCATATAATCCTAAAGCACTGTAACCTTAAGAAATGACTTTGAAAGATAATAAAATCTAATATGAAAGCAAAATTGAAAAATATAGGAAATATTCTTCTTTGGGACGAGTTGGAGCCCTGAAAATGTAGATTCAGGTGACTGTCTCTGTGACCTGACCTGAGTACAAGCATAGTAAACAAGAGACTCTTGCTAAATCTTTCCAGATTGCTCTCCAGAGAACTGACACCAAATTATACCAAAGGAATGACTCTAATGGAAAAATCTGTCTTCTCAATAAAATGATGATTTTGAGGTATGTGTTAGGAACGATTCCTCATTCTCAAATATCCTGCAATTATAGCCAGTGAGCTTTAGGTGAACTCTGGGTAAGATTTTAGAGTGAATTATTAAAAGAATGACTTGTGAGTTCTCCAGTAAAGAATTGGTCTTCACCAGCTTCAGTTTTCTAAGAACAAGGTAATCATGTATTTTGAAATCCACAAAGTACTTAAGATGGCACATGTTGAACTAACTTCTTTCAGCGGCAGGCTTTGTGGGCTTCTGGCTCAGGGAATCGTACAGCATTTTTAGATTTTCACAAGGCATTTGATGAGATTGCTCGTGATATTCTCATGGATGAGATGGAAGAAGCTGGTGAAATACAACCCTAATGAGAGAGACATGGTTTCCCTACTGTAGAACTTAAAGTTGAGTGGAAGCCATAGGGAAATTGTTTTCAGATTGACATGAAGACTCTTTAAGCAGAAGGACATAACTTCCCCAAAAGGAAAAGGACTGTTTGTGACCCTGGAGATATTTGAATGCAGATTGAATGGACACTTGCCAGGGGAGGTGTCGAGGCAACTTGAGGACTTGGAATTCAATGTCCTTTAAGGTTTGTTTAATCCTTAGGATCTGGGATTCTTGCTATAGCTAAAGGCATGTGAGATATGTCCTCTGTTCCCAGATTATAGCTGGTGCCACATAACCCAGCCAGGTTCTCATGGGCAGGTCATCTTGGTTATTAAAAGAGGATGACAGTGCATATGGGTGAAACAGTCTCAGCCACAGGAATGTCTAATGAAACACACGTCCTCCTGACGGTGACTCAACGTTTCATCGTACTGAGACCAGGACAGTCTCTGTGTGTCGAAGCCATTTTCCTGGGTGAGTCACCTGGATGGTCAGCCAGGGGTCATGCAGCCCAATTCAGAGAGGCTGTCACATGATGCTGACATCATAAATTGGTCCAGGTGGTCTTACCTGAGGCTTAAAGGATGGACTCAAAGACTGTAAAGTCGTGATTCCAAGACAGTGACTCAGGGACCCAGAAGAAACGAGGATTCCCTGTAAGGCAGGACTCTGGGCCAAAGCCGACCACCCACTGTCATCAAACTTCCCCGGGGGAGAAGAGCAACATTCTCCACCTCCCAACCCTCCAAGCAGCAGCCTAGCCCTTTGGCCTCAGGGCTTCTTGCCTCCTGCTGTCAGAAGGCTTTGGGGAGGAAACCGGTTGCCCTGAACTTTGAATGTGGCTAATGGCATTCTCAGGACTTTCTCACCAGAGGGCTGCCCCATCACCCGCCCTGATTAGTACTGGAAGTTGGGGGTCTGGATGGCTGGCTTCCTGCAGGCGGGGCTGGAGGGCTGAACTACAGCCAGCAATTCGTGGAGGTCACTAGGTCGGCATTCTCCTCTGTGCTTTCCGGTCCCCTGAAGCAGCATTTTGAATAAACGGCTCTTTCCTCTCACAAACCAAGATGTGAAAAATCTTCTGGGGTCCCACTCACTGCTTGCCAGATTCTGTTTTTCTGCTCCTCTCTCTTGCATTCTCTCAGATTTCTGTCTTTTGGGGGAGTGTATCGTCGTGACTAATAGGAGTGGGGCGAATAGGCCACAAGGTTCATATTATTCCATTTTGGGAATGGTCTTAGTTACAGGGATCTCATCTGTTTTTGGAAAGCTTCTGTTTTCTTAAAGGTCTTTTCCTTGCAACAATCAAGATTTTAAAAATTCCACAGAGAAATATTTCCATTCCTGGTCATGCTTGATACCATGCATCACTTAGAATTGGATGAACATAATTAAAACAAGCAGGAGATTCAAATACATGCACAAATATCAAGACTTCTGAACGCCAGCTCAGGAATGTAAAGTCGACGTCTCTCATTAGCGATGCCTCTGTTCTGTTTTCCCACTTACTGACTCCATCAAGGGCTACCTGCATGCATGTCCCCTTAAAACATGCAATTCCTTAACTACCAACAAACCCCCGGGACTTTTGATAATGATTTCTTTAGGACAAACAAACATAAGGTGCTTAGAAGAAAAAAAAAATTCCTAAAATGTAAATAACACTTCGAATACCAGCCTGGCTGCTGCATGATTAGAAATCATTCTGTTTTCTTGTTTACTCCAAGTTCATCACTTAGAAACCTCTAAGTAAGTCATATACTTATCCAGCCTTCTCTTTGGAAGTGATCTAGGTGACTTTTGCTTTTTCACTATATGTGTGTGCCCAGAGATAGGGGAAATCTGGTATTTTTTTTTCATCCTCTGGTCTCCTGGTTCATGTTATCTGAACTAAATGGCAATGATTCCATTCTCTTGAGTTTAAAATTTATTCGGGATGTTCCCACTGCTGCCGTCCTCATATAAGCAATCATTGTTCCTTTTTTTTTTTTTTTGCATAGAAGAATGGTTTTTATTTTTTTTAACATCTTTATTGGAGTATAATTGCTTTACAATGGTGTGTTAGTTTCTGCTTTATAACAAAGTGAATCAGCTATACATATACATATGTCCCCATATCTCTTCCCTCTTGTGTCTCCCTCCCTCCCACCCCCCCATCCCGCCCCTCTAGGTGGTCACAAAGCACCGAGCTGATCTCCCTGTGCTATGCGGCTGCTTCCCACTAGCTATTTTACATTTGGTAGTGTATCTGTGTATGCAATCATTGTTTCTTGCCTGAATGAATGAGTCCTTATAAGAAGTGGTCTCATTGGTTTTACTCTGATTCCCCTGTAGTCCTTTCTCCACATAGTAGCATGAGAAATTAAAAAACAAAGCACCAAAGCTCCAGGAAATTAGATTATGGAATTCCCTTTCTTGAAACTGCCCCATGGTGCTCCACTACACTTCAATCCAGATTCCTTACCATGGCTTACAAGGTCTTACCTGAGCTAGCCCCTGCTTCTCCCTCTGACTTCCCTTTTTAAAAAAATTTTAATGTTGTGAGTTTTAATAAATTTATTATATTTGCAACCATCATTGTAATCCATTTTTAGAACATTTTTATCATATAAAAAATTATCATGAGATCATTTACTGTCCATCTCTGTTCCTCCCTCCAGTAAAGCACAGGTCTACTTTCTATCTCTATAATTTACCTCTTATGGATAGTTTGTATAAATGGAGTCATAAAATATGCAGTCTTTTGCATCTGGTTTCTTTCATTTAGCATCGTGTCTTTGAGTTTCATCCATGTTGTGACATGCATCACCATTTCATTCTTTTTATTTCTGAATAAAATCCCAATGTATAGATGTATCACATTTTGTTTATCCATTCACCTCTTGTTGGGCATAAGGATTGCCTCCAGTTTCTGACTATTACGAATAATGCTGCTATGAATAGTTACATACAAGCCTTTCTATGGACCCACGTTTTCACTTTTCTTGGCTACATTCCTAAGAGTAGGAATAGCTCCTATGGGGAACTGTTAACTTTTTAAGAAACTACCAAACTGATTTCCAAAGTGGCTGCACCATTTTACATTCCCATCAGCAATGTATGAGGGTTCCAGTTGTTCTACATCCTTGCCAGTACTTAGTATTTTATCTATGATTATAGTCATTTTAATGCTTTTTCTGCACCTATTGTGAGGATCATGTGAATTTTCTCCTTTACTAATATATTACATTATTTTTGGATGTTAAACCAACCTTGCATTCCTGGGGTAAATCTCATTTGGTCATGGTGTATAATTCTTCTAATATGTAGCTGAGTTCACTTTGCTAATATTTTGTTAAGGATTTTAGTATGTATATTCATTAAGGATTTTTTTTTTTCTTGTGATATCTGTTTGTGGCTTTGGTATCAGGGTAATGCTGACCTCATAGAATGAGCTGGCAGTTTTCTCTCCTTTATTTTCTGAAAGAATTTATGAAGAATTGGCATTAGTTTTTTCTTTAAATATTTGAAGGAAATTACCAGCAAAGCCATCTGGTTCTGGGTTTCTCTTTGTAGGAGGATTTAAAATTGCTAATTCAAATTATGTACTTGTCATGGGCCGCTTCAGATTTTTCATTTCTCCTTGAGTCAGTGTGTATCATTCTAGGAATTTGTCCATTTCATCTAAGTTGTCTAATTGTTGGCATTAAGTTGTTGTAAAATTTTCTTAAAATCCTCTCGTTTTTGTAGGTTTGACAGTGATGCCCCTTCTTTCCTTCCTGATTTTGGTAATTTGTGTCTTCTCTCATTTTCTTAATGTAGCTAAGTTTTTGTCCACTTGGTTAATCTTTTCAAAGGACAGGCTTTTGGTTCTATTAATTTTCTTAGTGGTTGCTCCAGAGATTACAATGTGTATCACATATTGTATCACAATCTATTTCAGAAAAATACTGAGTTCCAGTAAAATTTAGAAACACTGCTTCAATATAACTCCATTCCCCCTTCTTTGTGCCACTATTATCATATATAATACATTTATATTTGTTATAAGCATGACAACACAGTGTCATAATTATTGGTTTATACAATCTTATGCATTCTAAAGAAGAGATGTAATGAAGAAAAATGTATTTATAGAGTCTTTTAGATTTACTCACGTATTTACCATTTCCAGCATAGTTTATTTCTTCTTGTGGATTCAGTTTATCATCTGGTGTCACTTTTTTTTTGCTTAAAATATTTCCTTTAATATTTCTTGCAAGCCATAATTACTAACAACAAACTCTTGCAGTCTTTGGTTATCTGGGCTTTTCTGTATTTCACCTATATTTTTGAATAGCAGTTTTGCTAGATACAGAATTTTTGGTTGACAGTTCTTTAATTTAAACAATTTGAATATGTTATTTCACTGTCTTCTGGCTGTCAAGAGATAATGCTCCATGGATATCTTTATGTTTCGCCATGGTCAGGACTTTCCAAATAAAGGGCACTGGAACTTAAGTTAAAAGACAATTAATGACCACAAGCTTTGAAAGTTCAACGTAGAAGCTTCCAGAGAGATTTGGAGACATAGCCCCTGGAGATTATTTTTGTTTGTATTCCAAAGGGGGAATTGTATGAAGGTAGTCAAAGGTACAAACTTCCAGTTGTAAAATAAATAAGTACTAGGGATGTAATGTACACCATGATAAATATAATCAACACTGCTGTATGTTATATATGAAAATTGTTAAGAGAGTACATCCTAAGAGTTCTCATGACAAGGAAAATTTAAAAAAATTTTTTCATTTATTTTGTATCTATATGAAATGATGGATGTTCACTAAACCTATTGAGGCAATCATTTCATGATGTATGTATGTCAAATCATTAGCTTTAAACCTTAAATTTATACAGTGCTATATGTCAGTTACATCTCAATGAAACTGGAAGGGGAAAAAAAAGCATCTTAATCTTAAAACGAAAACCAAACACCTCCCCCATTCCCAAATCAAAGGGTAATACAAACTTCTCCTTATCCCCTCAGAGAAGATATGTTTACATTCCACACTAAAGGCTTCTCCCCCCACCCCTCAGAGTTACAGATGTGCCACTGTTAGCCCTGAGTTTCATAATTTTGTGGATTCCTCTCCTGAGATATAAATCTTATTGGAAGTACAGGTAATATCTGGTGCTCATTGCATTGATCTGTGGGAAACTGGGAAATTGACATAAGCTGCTCTGCAAATAAAACACCTTTTCCTGAATCCAGAGGTCTCCTGTTTCTCTTTACATGTATTTGTATATTGAGAAATCAGTCATTAATATTTGTTTTCCCCTATGTAGAATTTGTTTTTCTCTTGCTGTTTTCAAGATTTTCTGTTTTTTTTTTCCAATAGTTTGATTATGAGTGGTATAGATGTGGATCTCTTTGAGTTTATGTTACTTGGCTTTATTGAGCTTCTTGGGCTTGTAGATTAATGTTATTCATCAAATTTGTAAAGTTTTCAGCCATTATTTCTTCAAATATTTTTTCTGCCCCTTTTTCTCTCTTTTCTCTGTCTTAGACTTCCATTACAAGTATACTGATGCAGTTGATACTGTCCCCCAAATTTCTGGGCCTCTGTATATTTTTCTTCAATCTTTTTTCTCTCTGTCCTTTAGATGGGATAATTTATAATGCTCAATCTTCAAGTTTATTGATTATTTCTTCTGCCATCTCAAATATGCTGCTGAGACCCTCTAGTGAATTTTTTTCATTTCAGTAATTCTACTTTTCATTTTTTAAAAAATATTTTATTTTTTAATTGAAAAAAATTTTTAAAAATTATTTATTTTTGGCTGTGTTGGATCTTCGTTGCTGCACACAGGCTTTCTTCTAGTGGCAGTGAGCAGGGGCTACTCTTCATTGTGGTGCGTGGGCTTCTCGTTGCGGTGGCTTCTCTTTTTGTGGAGCATGGGCTCTAGGTGCACAGGCTTCAGTAGTTATGGCATGGGGGCTCAGTAGTTGTGGCTCATGGGCTCTAGAGTGCAGGCTCAGTAGTTGTGGTGCATGGGCTTAGTTGCCCCGTGGCATGTGGGATCTTCCCAGATCAGAGCTTGAACCCGTGTCCCCTGCATTGGCAGGCACATTCTTAACCACTGAGCCACCAGGGAAGCCTGTAATTCTACTTTTCAACTTCACAGTTTCCATTTGATTCTTTCTTATAATTTCTATATCCTTATTGAGATTTCCTACGCACTGAATCATTGTCATTGTACTTTCCTTTAATTTTTTTAAACAATTTTTCTTTAGCTCTTTGAACATATTTATAACAACTGTTTTGAAATCTTTCCCTGCTAAATACAACATCAGGGGTCATTTTAAGACAGTTTGTTTTGACTCCCCCATTTTCCTGAGTATGGATCATACTTTCTTGTTTCTTTGTATGTCTCATTTTTTTGAATACTTGACATTTTAGATAGTATATTGTAGCAACTACCAAGTCTGACTTTATTTCCTTCTAAGAGTTGTTTTTGTTTTTTCTTTGGTAACTAACGTGGATTGAATCTGTGAATTCTGTCTCTCCTGCACTGTGCAGATATTAATGTTTTTTTCTTGCTTTATCTTTAAGTCTGGTTTCTGAGGAGTTGCTCCTGTGTTTGCATTCAGCTTATTGTTCAGGGAAAGACACATCACGGGTTGTGTTCTAAAACCACAAGGTTTTAAGGTTTCTACTCTCTGCTGATAGCTCTAGGAGAGGGCGGCTGTGGAGAAAATTCAAACTTCAGGCCATTTTCAAGGCTACCTGGGCTCTTATTTCCTTCAGGCTCTTTTATGTCTTCTTTGTGCTTGTGCACAGGACCTGTTGGCCAGGGGTGTGTGGGTGACTTGGACCTGTTTTGGTCTCTGCTGTACAGGCACACAGCTTCCAGTCAACCCAGGATATCTGGAAAATTTACCAAGTTCCCAGAGCTGTTTTTCCTCTTGGAACTGCCTCTTAAATTCCTAGGTAGTTTGCCAATCTGTTGCTTCCTCCAAACAGGACATCAATCTTAGACTACTGGAGTGGCTGGCTCTTCCTTTCACTTGCTGTTGACATGACCACTTTAACTGGTAATGTTCCAGGTCAAGTAAGCCCACTATAATGGTAAGAGTAAAGCTGCTGGTTTCCATGGTCTAGCCTGACCTGGTTGTACTTAAGTAGTTTAGGGATTGGGAAGTGAGGAGAGATGGGAGCAGCCTCAGTGAAGGACTGTTTGCTTTGATCACATGGCAACCAAGCATGAGGGGAAGAGACCCCCAGATAGGCTACATGGTGAGGTAAGTCAGCCTAAGTTTAAAATGTTCACAGATAATATTCTAAAAGAGCAATTCCCAGGGATAACTGAATGATGTTTGCACTGACATTTTATTATGAAATCTCTATGAAGCACACATTTGCAGAGATGATTTCTCTAACATTTCCTGTACAATTACTGTATATGTTGCTTTTGTTTTGTTTTGTTTGCCCTAACAAATTGTTATATGTTTAGTCTATTCACTTAGATGAGATTTTACTGACACAGTTGACTATTAAAATAAGTAATAAAAATAAGGAGTTTAGGGAAGTGTGTTCAGAACAGTCTGGTGAACTTTGATTAAATGAAAAATTATACTCCAAAAGCCCTTGGAAGCATTGCAAAATAGCCTTAAGCAGGGACTGAGAGTTAGGGGAAATCTGTACTACCAATGTCTTCCAGTAATTTCTCCTTCTCCATCTCTGTTAGTCATCTGACTGCAGTTAGAATAACATTTATTGCTTTCTGGTTAATGTTCTAGAACAGATGATCAGGAAGTCATGAAAGCAGAGACAAAGGGTAATCTTAAAACCAGTGAGGTGTCCTCACCAGCCTTCCCTCTCGATTTGCTGTAATTGGTTACAGGCAGAGGAGATAGAGCATTAAGCTGCTTCATCCTTACTCGGAATATGTGAGCAGAGCTGAAGCATAAGATAGAAAGTTAGAACTCTACAAGGGTCTCCTATATAGAAAAACATAGGAGTGGTGTAGATAGAGACTACTGGGGAGGGGGTGCCATTCTAAATCCCAGAGCCGGAGATTCCAGCAAATTTGGTTATGGGGGCTGGATTGGGGAAGGGTAGGAGTATGATAATACCAGCCATCCTTCTTACCTATGTAACTGTTTTTTTCCTTAGTAAAGGGGCTCTATCACCCATTTGTCTCATTACCTTCTTCTTAGGAACCAGTGCTGTTGCTGACCGGGGGGACCTCAGTGTGGACATTTCGGGGCTTCTGGCTCATATAACAAGCTATGTTGTACCTCATTCCATCTCCTTTTCAGTATGTGGTCTTAGGGTTTAACCTTCAGTTGTTTTCTTTTTTGCAACATATGCTCTGGTCTTTATTCCAGATACTCAAACATTGCCTTTTGGGTTGACAGAGTCCAGATTTTTCTCTAAATCTACCCCTTGCAAAGAGCATTTTGGGAAAATGAGTTGCACTGGGTGTCCTGCTCTGATGATCTCAGTTGACTCTTGGTGGCAGGCACTCCAGGGGCTGCCTCCCCAGAGATTTGGGTTAGTTAGCCACAAAGTCCTCAGGACTGTGCCTTTGAAATGTCTCATTTTTTCTTTGGAATGTTTCTCTTCTCTTCCCCTCTCTGTGTTGCCATAACCACCACGTTTTATCTAGACTCTAATTACCCATGCTTGGCTTTTTGGCATGAGTCCTACTAGCAAATCAGCCTCACTCCCTGCTTAGAAACTAAGAGGCTCCCTGTTTTCTTACTATGAGGAGCACATCTTCCTGCCTTGGTCTAACCTCCTTCCTCAGCTGATCCCACACTAGCCCTCCAAGGATGTATCATATCTGTCTGTGCTCTTCATCACAGACCCTCTGATCCACGCTGTCCCCAGAACATTTTCCCTGAAGCTTGCTTGCTGTCATATGTTATTTTACTTTAATTTAATATTTTATTTTATTTTATTTTACGGAGTGTACTTTTTCTTCTCTTCTGCGTATTCACATCTTATTTAGCCTTCAGTCCTCTGTCCTCCAGGGAGCCTCTGTGGATGTTCCTGTGCTCACTCTCCTATGAACTTCTCTTGGGTTTCATGACTATCCCAATAACTCAATGAATTTTGCATTGAATCCTATTACCCACTGATGGTTTTCAAATCTTGGTTTTCCAAATTAAAAATTTTTTTAAATGATAATTTTATTACATATTTCTCCAGTATGTTTAATGTGTTCCCAGCAGTCCTGGGACCATACTAATTCTCAATAAATAATCTTTGCTTAATTAATTCTGTACTTTCCAGCACTGATGAAGACTGTGGTCAGTTCCACAAATGTAGCACTTGTTCCTTTCTTCACAGTTACTCCAAGATATTTTTTTTTTAACTCATGCTCATGCCTAATTCGAAATTTTCTGCTATTTCTTTTCTTTTTTTTTTTTTTTGAAGATGTTGGCGGTAGGAGTTTATTAATTAATTTATTTATTTTTGCTGTGTTGGGTCTTCGTTTCTGTGCGAGGGCTTTCTCTAGTTGTGGCAAGCGGGGTCCACTCTTCATTGCAGTGCGCGGGCCTCTCACTATCGCGGCCTCTCTTGTGGAGCACAGGCTCCAGACGCGCAGGCTCAGTAGTTGTGGCTCACGGGCCTAGTTGCTCCGCGGCATGTGGGGTCCTCCCAGACCAGAGCTCAAACCCGTGTCCCCTGCATTAGCAGGCAGATTCTCAACCACTGCGCCACCAGGGAAGCCCTCCAAGATATTTTTAACATCCTTAGGGCACTGTCTGTTTTGGCATTTAAGGGGCAGGATAAAGTGGCTTAGGCGACTCCCCTGGAAATCCTTTTTCGTAACACAGTCACTCATGTGAGCAGGGTTCTTTTGTTCCCTTTAAATGCCACTGAAATGTCCCCCTTATCCTATTCCCTGTCTGCTAGGAGTGCTAAGACCTCTCATATGTAGGGATTTCCACTTAAGGTGTTACTTCATTCTTTCTCCACTGCCATTTCAGTCAAAACATGTACACTGAGTTTTAAAAAATTTTTCTCTGAGTCATTGTCATTATGCATGGATTCATGCTAGCCATGCAAATGTACAAACATTGTGAACCCTGAAACATAACCACAGCATTCTGGTATCACATGGGTTATTGTTCCTAAGGTAAGTGAGAATCTTAGTCCCAATACCCATCATACTAAGTACAGCCCAAACTTCTATTTTCCTCAGGTCACTGGATTTTAGTTATTCTCTTTTATAGAATTAGAGGTGAAAACTAATCAACTTGTAGGGAGTGCAAGTTGATTGTACTTCCTTCTTTTCTTAGAGGGAAGAGAGTCATTAATCTCTAAAGAACACTGGGTTTTGGTTTCCATATTACACAGCATGAATTCAGTCATGTATTTCCAACAGCCTCCACAGATTTCTTTACTCTGTTCCACTCTCACCCACACTTTCAGAGGTACATGTTTTGAGTAATTTTCTGCTGGAAGTAGAATTTTTCTTGCGTTAAAACTTAACATCTCAAATTCCATTTTGTTTCTCTCCAGGTTTCCTTCCATTTTTGTTTACTTTCTCCACTCTTCATCTTTCAGGTCATTAACAAAGATGCCCAACGATCAAAAAAGTCCTCAAATGAATTTACTGTTAATGTGTCACCCACCCAATTTCTCAAGAAAATTGCATGATGTATTTTCTTGCCCATTTTGCATTTACCTTCAGTGAAGTTTTTTTGTTTTTGTTTTGTTTTGTTTTTTAAACAGAGTTTGAGCTGTTGACACAATTATTGTTGACACAATAATTTCACACTAACTTACAGCACTGGACCATCCGATTTCATTTTAAAGAAAGGTTAAAGAATTTAGCTTCACGTTAAGTTCTTAGGGATGGGTATTGCTTTTCATTCACCTGTAAACAGCTAATCATTTCTGAAATATTCTCTGGAGATATACATGAGTGAGATAAATGTATTTAAAGAGAGTTCCTTTTGTGGCACCATCCATAATATAGAATGTATCCCAAATCCCCAGACTTGGTTAGGAGTGTCTTCTTTCTCCTTTATTATTCTTTTGCTAAATCCAGGACATTTTCATAGTCCCCAAAGCCTGGTCTGTTTCATTATGCTTTTAGCTGCAAACTCTAGAACTTCCCCTCCTCTGACACCCACCACTTGATTTCTTCCATTTTAGGAGATTTGCTGTAGAGTTTAGATTTAGAAAGAATGTTTTTGGAAGAAAGGGAATTGCACCCATACCAATGGGGATAGAATTCCTTCCTTCTTAGTGAGGATATTTGTAACCTGGGATTAAACTTGGTTAACAGCAAGTGTTCAAGTTGCAGTCTAAGCTTGCTAAGAAAATCCCAAATCTTGTCTGAATGGTGTGTAGGAAATGTAGGTATTAGCAAGAGATTTATGTTCAGAAATCAGAGTTTCTCTGTTGCAAAGTGGTCTCCTTTTAGCAGGGAGGAGAGAGGGAGCTGGTGTTGTTGCTGAATCCTTCATGGGTGACTGGAGAAACTGAACAGGGTTAGGAGGTTGACGAGATGGGCTCCTTTGTTCCGTAGGCAGGAGTCCTGCCCGCCGCCTAAGACCAATAATCTCGCATCCCTGAGCCTCTCCATCCAAGACTGGGTTTCAGTTGTCCAGTTGTTTGTTTTGGAAATGTCACAATAAATAACTGAAGAGAGGCTGTTAGGGAAGCTCTCCTCGGGGAAGGCTACAAATTATTTGGGGACATAAAACCTCATGCACATGGCCTCGGTGAAGAGGAAATCACTTCAGATAATATTTGCTTTTTCTGCATTCCCTGAGGACAATAAAACAGAAACAGGAACACGAAGTAGGAAAAGGAATCTTATTGGTTCGCTGAGTCAGCCTTCTCTTTGGGTCATTTTGGTCAAACAAGGGAATAGGGACATTTAGTCCTGAGCTGATTCAGTGCCCTGGGACCCAGGAGTTAGACGGTTATATCCGGTGTGTGAGACCCACTCCCACGCCTCCAAGCCTGGACCAGTTCTTTCTCTGTGTTACCGGCGGGGCTGTCCTGCATCGACTATGTCTCTGTTCCATGTCATCTGCTGCAATGTGAGGGTTTCTGGTGTAGCATGAGTTTGGAGACAGCTTTGTTGTCCCGTCTAAGGGAGAGAAAGGGTCAAAATCAAAGTACCTTTTGTCACAAAGGCACGATCTTGTCTGTGCACATGCTTGGGGCTCTCTCCCCCCAATCTCTTTGAGTACTGCTCTGTAAGGGTTTTGGCACTGGTACAATAGCCACAAGAATCCATGAACCAGAGCCAAATCTTACGTCACCAAGAAGATGAAACACTCCTTATGCAAGGCCGCAGACACAGAACTACTTGCTCAGGGGACAGGGGGGGCACCGGCTGCATCCTAGGCAGTGACCCTCCCAAGGACCTGCTACCCCTCAATCAGAAGAGGAAATGTCTCCCAAGGAGTCCCTAAGTTACTCAGAGCTCATCAAAGAAAGGACGGTACTTTCCTGCAGAGTTGCTTATTTTTCCTCCTAATTACCAAAGAATAAGGGTGTCTTTTCTGAAATGTTGATTTGGAGATTCTGAATTTAAATTTGTGCCTCATTTAGCTTGCAAAAGGGATTCTAAACAGCACAGCAGGAAGACCTTTGGATTCCAATATCCTCGATGGGGAGAGGTGGGCAGGAGTCAGGGAATGCTGGCTTGCTGACATTTTCAAAGGAGTGGTTAAGATGGACAAAGACCGACAAATAACCATGGGAGGTGGAAGCCACTGTATTGAAAATAAAGGACTTTAGCACGAAACGGTCCCTTAGCCATCCAGAGAGGGTCATGCTGGATGAAAGTGATTAATTATACTTTAAATCTCAGAGGAAGATTCCTCTAATGTTGTAGATGACAGAAATGAAGAATGAACCTTATTATCTGATCTGAAATAGGGAGTCAGAAGTTGCTGAAGAGATGCATATGGCTGATAGGGCAGAGGAAACAAGAACAAGTTTAAAATAAACCCAGGAAAGGCTTATTGAAATAAAAAAAAATTTTTTTTTGGTCTATAAGCAATAGAATACTAGTCTTTTTGTACTGTAATTGACATTTGTTTTAAAAAGAAAGAAAAGAGAACAGTATGGAGGTTCCTTAAAAAACTAAAAATAGAACTACCGTATGATCCAGCAGTCCCACTCCTGGGTGTATAGCCAGAGAAAACCATAATTTGAAAAGATACATGCACCCCAGTGTTCATTGCAGCACTATTTACAATAGCCAGGACATGGAAGTAACCTAAATGTCCATTAACAGAGGAATGGATAAAGAAGATATGGTACATATATACAATGGACTGTTACTCAGCCATAAAAAAGAGTGAAATAAAGCCATTTGCAGCAAGATGAATGGACCTAGAGATTATCATACTAAGTGAAGTAAGTCAGACAGAGAAAGACAAATATCATATGATATGACTTATAATGTGAAATCTAAAAAAACGATACATTACAAATGAACCTATTTACGAAGCAGAAACAGATTGACAGACTTTGAAAACAAATTTATGGTTGCCAAAGGGAAAAAGTGGGAGGGAAGGATAAACCGGGAGTTTGGGATTAACACATACACACTAGTATACATAAAATAAATAATCAACAAAGACCTACTGTATAGCACAGGGAACTCTACTCAATATTCTCTAATAACCTATTTGGGAAAAGAATCTGAAAAAAATGTATATATGTGTATGTTTAAATGAATCACTTTGCTGTACATCTGAAACTAACAATATTTTAAATCAACTATATTTTAATATAAAATAAAAATTTTTTTAAATCTCAGAAAAAAATAAAAAGGAAGAAATGACAATGACAGTAAGACAAATTATAAACCAGGTGTGCAATCCTATGAGGAGCTGTGCCACCTGGGCAGCCTCCTGTTCGGTCTTTCTATGCACAGGTATAGTTTGTGGATCTACCAATATGCTGGGTTAATCTGGGTTCTCTGAGCAGTAGATGCCAAGATGAGATAAATGTGCAAAGATTTCTACAAGGGAAACACCTGTGTGAAAAAAATGAGAAAGAGCAGGAAGGGATGGAGAGCCATCAGACCACAACGCAACATTGACCCTGAGTGAAGGAGACAAGGAAGGAAGTTTAGATGGAAATGTGCAAGATTGCCATGCCGTTCAAGGAAGTTTCAGCAAGGCCACTGGGGAATCCTTGAGCCAAAGCCAGGTTCCATGTCTGAAAGGAGTTCCGTGTCTCCCGGGTGTGCCCAGCTGTGCTCAGTTGTTGGCTGGGAGCAACCTATGGGAAACGTGACCTTCATGCAAACATGATGATGGATTTCAGAGCATGCAGCTGGACCTCTGGGTCAATTACACTTCCTGTAGTTGGAAGTTTGCACCATAAATTCCCATGGCCACAACAGTTACTCAGTGGAGTATTCATAATAGCAGTATGATATTCTGTGGAATTGGAGGGAAACTTGAAGGTCATTGTTCAGCCCTCTTGTTTTGCCCATGACTTGGGTTCATGCGGATGGGTGCCTTTCAGTATGGGGCATCATGGGAGGTGGATCTGATTTTCTTAGAAAGTTCCACTTTTCTGACTCTCATGTTCTCATTCTCATGTTCTTTTCACTGAGCCAGTGACACTAACAGAGTTGTGGGCTAGATCACAATTCTTAAAAAAATAAAGTTTATATTTCTGATGATGAAATTGTGCACATTCTAGAAAATTTGGAAAATAAAGAGAAGTAATAAGAAGGAAACATAACTTGCCCAACCAAGCCCCCAAATTCTTAACCTTTTGGTGTATTATTCCCTTACAGTTTTTTTCTATACATTTTTTTAATCTATTGAAGTTCATACTGTAGAAAATTTGTATCTTAGTTTTTTTCATGTGGCATCATGATACAGGCATTTCCCATGCTATAAAAATTTCATTAACTTAAATAACTCATTCATCTTTGATTCAGTTATCACGAACTACGCGAGAAAACAAAGGAAAATTTAAGAACATTTAGGTTGAGCATAACCTTTCAAAGAAAAGTTTCTGAAACTTATTGTTTCATTGTGGAATATTTATCAGATGTGCAAAATTTACAGTAACCCTTCTAGTTCATTCCTTGGAATATCCTTTCTCTGGCTTTTAAAGAAAAAATTCAGACCGACTTTGTAAACTTCAGAATGCCATGTTTTGATGAGAAGGACATTTTTCCTGTTCTCTACTATTTTGAAGTATTTGCTTTGTGTATCCACCTATCCATGTTTTGGAATTTTTGCTTTATTTTGTTTCATTAGCTTTTTGAAAGTTGAAAATTGGTTTGCAGTTTTCAGATTAATTGACCTGGTGTAAGAGAATCCTTCCTAGTGAACAAACCCTTCCTAGTAATTCTGTGAATTTCAGGAAAGGGTGAGCTCAAAGTGGTTAAAAGTGCAAGCTTTGGAATTAGAGAGATATGGGTGTGGACCTTATCTTGATCCTGGTCATGCAACTTTGGATAAATTCTTTAATCTCTGTGAGCTTCTGTTTAATGATCTATGAAATGGAAATAATAAAATATATCTCACTTGGTTTCTGTAAAGATCACAAGGATGTAATGCAAGGAAAATCCTTCACACAGATCTTGTATGCAGATGAGTACTGAATAAAATCACTACTATTATTGTCTTAGGCTTTAGTTTGTTAATGTTTTATTTATTATTAATTTTTAATCTATTAATGATTTAACCAGAATGGCATATCTCATTCATGCAGTAAACCCAGACATTTCCTTTCCTTGTCAATGACATTGACAGAGTAGTTTTGCCAGGACCTATTTTCCACTTGACAGGCTCATCATCAATCAACTGGATATGGTTTATTACTGTAAATACACAGAAATTTTTAGAGTAAAACCCTGAGCATTCAGCCTATGACCTATCAATACCTGAATTATTAAGTATTGACCAATGTCAATACGTGACCAGTGTCTCCTGTAACCGGGGAGCATTTGTTTATAGCTTTGTGTATAAAATAATGTGCCTCAATCTCAAAGTTGGATTACCAGTACAGGTAATAGCAGAAGCTCTAGTTTAACCCACTTCTGGGCTCTAACTCACTTATTTTCACATGTGTAGGAATCCTTTGTGTTCACCAGAGTCTGGTGATAGAGTGAGAGGTCCTGTCCCATCCAATTCTACCTCAGTGTTAGGAGGGCTTGGCCTCTGGGCAGAAGCTGGCCTTCACCAGTGAGGTTAAAGCATAGTAGTTGGGGTGCACTTCTCCAGTAGCTAGAGTGGCATCTTGTCCTGGCTGTAGTGAGGTGGGTGGCGTTCCTTATTGATACATTCAGTGAAAAGTACTTCCATTCAAACTGGCAGAGCTCCACGGCTATACTCATCTGTTGCTTCATTCATGACTTCCATGTGGCATGAGGTTGGTGCCACAGCTCAAGTGCTGTTGGTAGGTCCTGCCTCTCCTTTTGGTTAGCTGGACTATGTCTTATGGATGGTATTTAAAAAAAATCTCATGCAGATCTGAGAACATTTTTCAGGTGCAAAGAATTTATTTATATTGGTTGCATACAAAATTCTTGGGTCACAACTTTTCTCCACTCAAAACCCAAAGGACTATGCATCTTTGTCATCTGGTATTGAATGCTGCAGAGTCCTTGAAGACCACACTTGTTTTTATTCCATTTTCAATAAATACTTTTCCTGCCTGGGTGCTTATAAGAATTTTTTATTAATTCACTGGGCTAGAGATTTCAATAATTTCCTCCAATCCCATAACCCCTTCATAAAGAACTTAGTCCAGATGGAACAGCTCTAATTATGATATGACCTTGTTCTTTGGGGCACAGCTCATTGGGCCACGGGTGACAACTCTCCAGAGCTGCAGTGGTTATAGCTTGACTGTCGTTGGTATTGTTGTCTGGCTTGCTTGACTCTCAGTAAAATCTTATCCAGAAATTTGTAAGTGGGGAGCAGAGAGTGAGTTTGTTACCTGTGGGCAGTTAAGCTCAAAGAAAATGCGGACTCCAGTTCTGATGTTTCCTTTGAAGGAAGCCGTTATGAGCCATGTATAAGCAAATAAATAAGCCGAGAAGCCAGTTTGTAGAGAAATGTGGATGAAGCAGTCATGGGGTAAAAGCGAGATGGGGCTGGAGGGGGAGAGCAGGAGGAGAGCGGGGAGAGAACGACAGTTATTTTTTCCCATTAAGCCCAGCTCTACTTCCATTGGTCGACTTCTCTGAGATTCTCCTGCATCCTCCCCACAGCTACGCGGTTAACCGATTTGTAGAGGTTATTGTTCCTGTCAAAGCATTGACTTGAGACATTCTCATAATCCACTTTTTTTCCCCCAGAAGGATATCTAATTGTGGATTTGTTTTAAGTGATTTTGTTTGGAGGGTTCTTTTGATCCACAGGCTTGATTCTTTGCCCTAGCTCAGGGAAATGTGCTTAAGTTACTGCTTCTATCTCAAATATTATGGTTTCTTTCTCAAAAACGACTGTCATTCTGAGGTTGGAACACTGTCACATCTGTCATTTATCTCTTTCTTTTCAACTTGACTCTGCATTCTGTGAGATTAATTTTCTTCATTTACTATATTATTTTTTGAGACGTTCTTTCTGAAACAATTCCCATTCTCTTGTTCTACTGACTTTCTGGGCTTATTTTGCCTTTTCCTTGTTTTCTAGTCTAGAACAATAGCTATAGAGAGTGAAGATTGCTCTTGGCTACATTTACTGTCCACTCAAATGCTGGTTATGGCACATCCTGAGGTTTACAGCCGAAGGACTGCTTAATGTGTATAACTCCCAGCTCAGTTTCCAGGGTCAAGGAGACATCTGTTCATTTATTAGTTTATATATATGTGTGTGTGTGTATATATATATATATATATGTGTGTGTGTGTGTATAGATAGATAGATAGATAGATAGATATAGGGAGAGAGAGAGGTAAAATTCACACAGCATAGACTTTTAAAGTATGCTTCAGGAATTTACGTGTCATCTTTGCACAGGGGCTTTGCTAGTTTTCTCTGTATTGTTCAAATTTTGAACTGAGCATGGCACACACTTGCTGTGATCCTGATGAGCTGAGGTGAAGTTATTTCCTACTCTACTCACTGCCCCGTCCTCTGAAAAACAAACCCAGGGGAGATTGTGCACTGCAGCACCTTCCTTGCATTCACTGTGATCTGTAGGAGGACCACGTCTTCTCCCCACTTCCTGCCCCACTGTTTCTGGGAATTCTGTCTGACATCTGAATGGACAGAAAGATTGGGAGGCTATAAGTTAGGGAGAAAATGGGGAGGGATAAAGGGGGAAGGGAGAATTTATGACAGCTCACTGCCCCCAAAGCAGAATCTACATGTGTAAGAAATGATTGTTCCAGATGTTACAGACCCTGAGTCTCTGAGTCCAGAGGCAGATAGAATGAGTTCAAGCTCTTTTCTCCTGGTAGGTCTAGATGACTCTCTATCTGTGGCACACGTGAGCAGCTGATTGTTTTTCTTCATTCAGTTCTGTGTGACTTACACTTAGTGTAAATTACTCCCAGGTTCTGGCATTTGGCTGTTGTCTGTCTTAGTTTTTCTTTTTTTCCTTTTCTTTTCTTTTCTCTTCTCTTCTCTTCTTTTCTTTCTTTCTTTCTTTCTCTCTTTCTCTCTCTCTCTCTCTCTCTCTCTTTCTCTCTTTCTCTCTCTCTCTCTCTCTCTCTTTCTCTCTTTCTCTCTTTCATTCTTTCTTTCATCTTTCAGTTTTCTTTTAGAGGTAATTTGGGAGGGGATATAGCTTGGCTTTCATTGGTATTGTTGTTCGGTTCATTCACTAAAAATTATTCATTCAACACTAGATATGGCAGATACTTGCTGGATTCTAGAGATACAAAGATATAAAGATGAATAATCTTTGCCTGCCAGATGATTATAAAACCAAATAGAAATATATCATTAGGTATATATGCAAGATATGCAAGTTGCAGAGTTTGTAGGGCCTGCAAAGCCTAAAATATTTATATTTGGACCTTTACAGATAAAATCTTTGGACTCCTGGCCTAGTATACAAGGAACTGCAAAGAGTACAGAGTTTCCAGAGCAAGAAGCTTGTGAGCCCAGGCTGGAGAGTGAGGCCGGGACCAGATGACTGGGCCATGCTTGTCAAGGTAAGGAGCCACTGAGTGGTTCAAAGCAACCTGCCCAGATAAGGAACCAGAATGTGAGACTAGTTCCTTGGTGTGTACTCATCACTTCTGAGGAATCTTCCAGCATTCAGTACCAACCGGACAATTCAGAAACACTTGACTATAATCCTCTTGGGGCACTGCTGTAGGACACACAGAAAGGCATCTTGGGGGCAGGAAGTGTTCTTCTCTGAAGCTCCCTTCCTACCAGCTCCAGCAGTTCCAGCCAGGCCGGGTGCCCCATCCCACTGTGCACAGCTCCCAGGGGTGCAGGCCTGCTGCTTCCTCTCAGGTGAATCCAAGGCCGTCAGCCTCTCTCAGCACAGGGAGCTTTATTTTTTATTTTTTTATAAATTTATTTATTTATTTTTGGCTGCGTTGGGTCTTTGTTGCGGTGCGCGGGCTTCTCATCGTGGTGGCTTCTCGTTGTGTAGCGTGGGCTCTAGGTGCACGGGCTCAGTAGTTGTGGCACACAGGCTTAGCTGCTCCGCGGCACGTGGGATCTTCCCAGACCAGGGATCGAACCTGTGTCCCTTGCATTGGCAGGCGGCTTCTTAACCACTGCGCCAACAGGGAAGCCCAGCATGGGAAGCTTTAGAGAGTGAAAAGGTGAGCTGGTCATTCTTCCCGGATAAGGGCTCCTGACCCTTGAGGCAAGAGAGGGCCCAGCCTTTGCAGCCTCTGCAGAAGAGAGAAGGGCTGGTGTTCAGAATTTGGGTAAAAATGCCTCTTAGGTCAAGAGAGTCTGGGGGTAGCAGGTGAAATTTGAGGTGAGCCTGGGGCTGTTGGGCAAAGGATGGAAGGTGAGGCTCTTGTGCACCTTTTAGATAGTGTCTTTGCCTACATCCTGCCCCCAGCTTTGCTCCCTCTTAAAAGCCTGTGACTGTGAGAGGTAACTGATCCGTGGGAGCTGGGACAGCAAAGCCAGTGGCTGATGTTGGCAGGTAGGAGCGCAGCGTGCAAAGGGAACCAGGGCTCAGAGGACCCCGTCCAGCTACCGAGGGTCCGAGCTCTCACCCACCCCTTCCAGCCCTTTCACCCTCCTCACCACACTAAACAGAAAATAGGATATGTGATGACCTGTGCTAAAAGGCTTGAGGAAAGGATGAGGCTCAGTGAAACTGGAGCCAAGGGATCATTCCCTTCTCACCACAGCTGATCAAGAGACCCGGAGGAACAAAGTCTCCTTGCAGACCGCATTGTCTCCTGGAGTGAGTTAATAAAATGGCACCGTGGAAGTCTGTTCCGCTGACGTCCAGCCAGGACCAGAAGCTCAGCTGGAGTTTCTAACTGAGGCTGAGAAACACCAGGTATAAGATTTGGGTCATTGCTGGTAGATATCCCACCTCCACAGAAAGATGCCCTAACCGCTCCGGAGAGTGTTTGAAATAATTGCAACTAGAATAAAAAAAGTAAACAGCGGGGATTGGACAGTGCCTCTCCTGTTACTGTGAAACACTAAGAACGTAGATGGGAGCTATCTGCCTGGTTATTAAACTTATTATAAAAAATGACCTCACAGACTGAAGAATCCCAAAGTCTCGATAACTATTAACTCTTTATCCCAAATGACTGGCATATTTCTAACTGAGAGGAGACTGAAAAAGCTTTCACTGCCTTGGAAAATTCAATCAGAGTTAAAAATTAAGCCCAGAAGAGGCTTTCAGCAACAATGGAAATTATGTTTCTAAATTGTGTTTACTATGGAGAATACTGCTTGGGTTAACTGCCGATTAGGCTACTGTCCAAGTGATACACGAACTATTCAAGTTATCTAGACATTGCTTTGGTTTCTTGTCAAGTCACAGAAAATCTATGATGTGATTTTTCTTGCTTTAATAAAACGGGAAGAGGATCAATGGATTAGTATTTAAGCTACACCGATAACTTGCATTAATGTTGCAGTAGTGTTGATTTTTTACCCCAAAGAGTTGGATCAGATAGCTTCTGCCTGTATGGTTTTCGTTATTTAAGACTAACATGAGAATAAAGTCACTTCTGAACAGTAAGGCCAGATCTGAGAACAAAATATCCTTAGCTATTTAAAATCATGATCATCATCTCTTCCACCTCTGGGTAAAGGGTGGTAGGGAAAAAGCAAGTTAAATACAAATTGAAAGTGTTTAGTACAGCATGGGAGGAGACATTGTAATACACTGCATGACCTTAGAACTGCATGTTCGTTTAGTTAAAAAATGTATTGTGCACACCTGTCATGCGTCAGGCACACAGCATGTGTGTTCCCCACTGGGTGAGGGATAAAATAGGGAACAAATCTAAGTTTCTGACCTCCTGAAACTTACATGGAATGACACTAACAAAGAACTGATGTAAAATGAAACCTCACCAAGGCCAGTGTGAGCTGGTGGACACAGCCTTGGGTGGGAAATTAAGGAACTTATGCTTTAAGTGTTACTGTACCACCACCATAGCTATGTGTCCTCAGAAAGTCACTGATACTTTCCTTCCTGCTGTTCTGTAACCTTCTGAAGGGCAGAGCCAGCCAGCATTGATTGCCTGAGTCTCCTCAACTGTCTAACAGATTCCTGAGCCTTTTAACAGATGTTCCATAAATATTTGTTAAATGAACAGACCTCATATTCTCTTACATTTCTAGCATTCTGTTCAATGATTATGGTATTACAGATGACTTTAGTCCCTGAGAGTCAAGCTTTATGTCTCTTGTGTGCTCATTTTTAGACAAATCCCTCCAAAAAGGAATGCAGAGAGATGTCTTCCTTCCCCCATCCACACACACGCTCAAGTAGCCAAAGAATCATCCACCGTGGCCCAGACACCCCTTGACCTGGCATCCTATTCTGCTGGCTCTTCTGTTTGAGTCTCTATCCAAGACGACCTTGGATAAAGGTGGTCATCCAGCACCTTTACTTATTGGTCCACTGACTAGGGTCATCCAGCACCCCCCTGCTTGGCACTCTGATCCCAGTAGCGCAGCTTACCTCCCCGAGACAAAGGGCCCCTGGAGACCATGAGTGAGTCCACTGCAAAGTTCAAATCCCATATTAGAAGTTAAAAAAAAGGATTTTTCATGGATGACAGTAAGCTGAAACAGGTAGATGATGGGTAGTCCCGAGCCAAGGAAGGGATCCTCCTCACGGGGCAGCCGTTTCTCCTGCCCTCCTCCTGTACTGACCCAGCTGACCCCCAGATCACAGGGTAGTGCGGTTTGCACATCACCCCATGTCCAAGGGCAAGCCTACTGGCTGAATAGATGAATGAATACATTCAGCCTCTGTCTCAGTCAGCTTGGGCTGCTGTAACAAATGATCACAGACTGAGTGGATTAAATGGCAAACTTTTCTTTCTCACAGTTCTGGAGGCTGAAGTTCAAGGTGCTGGCAGATCTGGTATTTGGTGAGGGCCCGATTTCTGGTTTATAGTTGGTTGATTTCTTGCTGTATCCTCACATGTCTGGGGAGAGAGAGAGAGACAGAGAGAGAGAGGGAAAGATAGAGAAAGGAAACAAGCTCCCTCAGTGTTTTAAAATTAATTTTTATTGGAATCTAGTTGCTTTACAATGTTGTGGTAGTTTCTGCTGTACAGCAAAGTAAATCAGTTATACGTATACATATATCCCCTCTTTTTCAGATTTCAGGCTCTCTCATTTTTTTTTAAAGGTATGAATTATATCACGAGGGCTCCATTCCCATATCTAATTATCTCCCAAAGCCTCTGCTCCCTAATTACTTCACATTAGGGGTTAGGATTTCAAGATACAAATTTTGGAGAGACACAAACATTCAGTTTACAAGCGACTCAGTCTCTTTTTCTGGGGTCCCTCCTTCCCGTTCTCACATTTTTCCGTGAACTGTTTATTAGTCATAACTATTGGGTTTGTAATCATCACCATATTAAGCTTTGGTGTGATTCATATTAGATTTTGGTGTAATTTCAATGTTAGTATCTACATGTGTATTTAAAACCAAATGGAGCTCAAATCTCTACCCAAACAAGGCAAGCATATTGCAATCTTCCCCTAAAGAAGTAATTAAAAGACACCTTTGGAACAACTGCGGAAACTTGAATAGGAAGTAGATATTATCAGATAATAATCAATAATTTCCTTGGGGTGGTATATTGTGATTATGTAGGAAAATGGCTTTATTTTTAAGAGATGCATGATTATATATTTAGGGGTAATTTAGGGGTAAATTACATGATATCTGTAATTTACTTTCAAATGACTTGCAATATTTATTATCTCTTCATCTGTATAGATAAAACAAATATGGCAAAATGTTAAAAATTTTGGATTCTACATGATAGGTCTATGTATGATCATCCTCCTATTCTTCTGTATGTCTGAGGATTTTCATAAAAAGCATTGGAAAAAGTGATACAGCAGATGTTTATGATCTTGGGAATAACTGTGACCCCAAAGTATCGTCTGTTTCAGGCTTACCTCCCACCAAAACCGCACTTGAACCATGAGTGTTGGAGAATAATCTTCCCTTTAGGAAAGAGTTCCTCTGTCTTCTTTGGCAGCCTCTTCTCTATTTTCATAATCTTTGCTGTCAAGAAGTTCTTCCTGATGTCTGTCACAAATGGTCTCCGTGAAATCACTGAGGCTCTTGGCTATTTTGGGATCTGCTGATTTCAGACCTTGGAGGTTTGGAGCAGGTACTAGATTTCTGCTTTTCTTCAGGATTCAAATTCCCATAGGCATTCTGGAATGGCTGGTGAGACAAGTGTCTTCCCAGTGTGGTCTGATATCTACCTGGAAACTCAGAAGGGAACCGGGATGCAGGGCTGTGATGCGGAGCCAGCGGTGCTGTCCCAGCCTCTCACTCCATTCACTGCTCGAAAGGGAGGTCTTCCTTCCGTGACTGCCCAACTGAAATAGCATCCCATCACTCTACCCCTGTTTTCTTGATTTCCTTTTTTTGAGGAGCACCGATAATTGCCTGACATTACATCACACGTAGTCATTTATGGCTCTCCTCTAGGAGAAAGCACACGCTGAGCAAGTGGGGTCTCGTCTACACCAGTGGTTCTCCAACTTGATGTGCGTCAGCGTCTGCTGGAGGGCTTGTTAAAACTCAGAGTTCTGGGGCCACGCCGAGAGCCTGTAGTTCAGTAGGTCTGACACGGAGCCTTGGTGAATTTGCATTTCTAACAAGTTCCCAGGTGAACCTGATGCCCCTGGTCCTGGCGTCTCATCCTGAGAACCATGAGGCTGCTTTTCGCCAAGGTACCCCCGCACGTGGGATAGTAAATGCCCCGTGAGTACTTGTTGGATGAATGAACGAATGAGTGAGTGAATGAGTGGAAGCTGGCTGGCTGATAGGATTAGTGGTCTCTGGAAATGGGAGAACTTTGAAAACCAAATAACTAGCAGCTGAGGAAACCATTGTGGTTCCCACGCTGAAGGCCTCTGACTTGGGGCCCGTGTCCAGGCACAGTTTGCTAAGAAGAACTTGGGCACACAAAATCACTTTTTAAAAAAATTAATTTATTCATTTTTGGCTGCGTTGGGTCTTCGTTGTCGTGCGCGGGCTTTCTCTAGTTGCGGCGAGTGGGGGCTACTCTTTGTTGCGGTGCTCGGGCTTCTCATTGCGGTGGCTTCTCTTGTTGCGGAGCACGGGCTCTAGGCGTGCGGGCTTCAGTAGTTGCAGCACGTGGGCTCAGTAGTTGTGGCTCATGGGCTTAGTTGCTCCATGGCATGTGAGATCTTTGCATGGGACCACGGATTGAATCCATGTCCCCTGCATTGGCAGGTGGATTCTCAACCACTGTGCCACCAGGGAAGCCCCAAAATCATTGTTATAAGTCATTCTTCCAACCCTTGACAGGGAATTTAGGGATGTTTAGGAATATTTTAAGATTTTTGAGGATTACGTCATAGAGGATAAATTCTATCTACTTCCCTTTAGTACCTTTATCAGAAAGAGACGGTGGAAGGAGACAATCCAGTGGTCTGAATTTGCAGGACCTCTCTTCTTTTTTGGCTTTGGTGCCTTCCTAGACTGCTTTTCCTTTGTTAGGGATATTTCCTTCTAGTCAGTTTCATTCTGGAGGACGTACCATTATAAGAGATACTTCCTTTGGAGTTGCAAGCTTAGGGCTACCTGGATGGCCACCAAGAGGCCACTCTCCAGTTGGATTTGATCTCTAGAATCTCACAGAGACAGAAGAGTTTAGCTAAGTGCCCCAAAGACCCTTCCTCAAGACATATTTGACTGTTATTTTTCTACTGTTAGAAACAAAATACGCTGTCAGCCACGTAGAGAACCGGGTTAGTGAGCTAAGTGCTAGAGAGTAAGAACAGAACAGTCTTAGGTAATGGAATTAGCAATGTGTTCTACTTGCATAAAATGATTGTTTCCCAATGACACAGATGATCTCATCTCCCTTGGCATTATTCTATAGTGGACAGTTTGGTGTTTAAGGAACTCTGGGCCAGTGGAGTACTTTTTGCTTCAAGATGTATGTTTGTTGGCAAGACTGTGTACATGTGCCCTATGGTGAAGATAAGCTCTGGTCTGAAAATGCATGTGTATACATATGCACACACACACATGCCAACTAAATACATAAGTTTGCGCACAGGAATCCAGGCTGAAGAAGGAGGGCTGCCCTGGGTGTGCTCAGATGGTTGGGGGAGTGGTGGTCTGGTACATTTTCAAGGCTCTGTTTTGGTGTCAGATTGAGTGGAGATAGAGCATCCATTAATTTAGCAGAGCATCTGGGATCTTTAAAGCCAGAAAGAGCCATACAATTTATCAATCTTAATTTGCTCATGCTGCAGTTGGACAGAGGAGATCTCTGGGAAACTCTGACAGGACCCAGATGTTCCCCATGCAGCTGCTGTCACACTCACCAGCAGAGACGCCCAGCTCCCCCCCTGACTTCCTCTCCCCTGAGCCGTCCCTTGCATTTGGCCTGCTGAGCTAATGCCTACACAGTATTTAGTCACAGAAACACACCGAGTCCGTTAGGTAGCCTGTAGGCGACCCCTCCTTGCACTAGGAAACTACCCTATTGTCAGCTGTTGGCCCTGGGACCAGGGTGAAACTTTCAATCTAATAAACATTCGAGTTCTTAGCGGATTGAGAGGGAATTGGCCAACCCACATAGACAGGATATTCTCAGATCTCAGAAACGCTCTCCCACGTCAGCCATGTTTGAAGGCCAGTGAAAGAGTATGATGACCACTTCATTATCTTATGTTCCTCGAAGGTAGGAGTTGAATCTTATACGTCGTTTGTTTTCCTGCAGTTTCTCCTATAACGGCGTATATAGCTATGCTCAGTTAATATTGTGCACAGCTGAATGGGACCACTGGACTTTCACCAACTTATCCATTTTCACATATTCATCTTCTCCTTTTAAATTTCTTCTTGAAAATGGGGTTTTTTGTTCCATAGGGTTAAAAACAACCAAACTTCTCTACACTTTAGGTTTTTGATTTTCTATGGACCCTATCCTGGACCAGGCTCCGGGCATATAGAAGGAGATAAGAGAGATAACATTTTTGCCTCCACACACTTTAAAATCTGGTGGTTGAGGCAGAGAAGTAAGCAGCTCTTGCACACAGTGATAAATGCTCTAGGGCCAGGGGAGGGGAGGTACTCGGTTTGTGAAAGGGCGTCACCCATTTCGTATCCTAGCCCAGGCGTCAGGGTGGAGGAAGCAATGCTGATTCTGATTCCTGAATCAGGAGAAGGAGTGAGCCAGGTAAAGATGAGGGGTGAATCACACGGTTCACAAAGGAGCGGGGTGTGCTATTTTGTTGTCGCCACAGTTGCTTTGATGGCAGGGAGAGAGGGAATAATTTCCCTGCACTTTTGCTGTAGGGACCCCGCTCATGGAACGACCAGGTGACTTGTCTTCTGCGACATAGAGGCGCAAGATTTTTGGCATTTGCACTGTTCTTTGAATTTAGCCATTATCTTTCAGAAGGCCTCAGTAAAAATGTAAATACTCCCAGGGAGAGGTGATTAAAAAGTCATTACCCATTAGCAACTTTAGGTGAAATAAATCCTCTCTTCATGTTTTCTCGTCAGCTCTCTGGGCTCTGAGGAAATGAGCAGCAAGGCTGTTGAATTTTCAGGGGAGGAGGTAAGGTTTAGAAGAAGGAGGGAAAACCAGAGATGGGAAGGTCTTGAGGTTCCCAGTTGGGTTTGGGGACATTATTTCCAGCTGGGGTTACTAGGTCTTACTTTTACTCCACTCAGAAGGTCCCAGGACCAAGTAAGTTGGGAAAACACATACATAAAGGGTGCGAAAGTTTCTTTATAGTAGGACTTTTCAGGGCCTCCATGATGCCAAGATGCACTGTGATTCTCTGAGAGATGTTATAACGTTAAACATTTCACAAATGTATTTGACCGTGGCACCCCCTTGGTGGAAAATTTTCTGGTATTAGTGTTCCAGGCAACACACTTTGGGAAATTCTGATTTAGAGGATGGAGTCACCAGTGAAAGGAAAAGCAACTCCAGGAGGGACCTCATTGTGTCATTGTGATGACCAAAGCATGACATGGTGGAGCATGTTGGACTGATTCCTTTTTACGAAGGATCAGCTTTATTTCTTGTATGAATATCTGTTTATGCCTCACCTATGGAATATTTTAGTCCTGTAGACAATCCTCCATTCATTTGTTCATTCATTCATTTATCTATAATTTTTTTTTTGGGATTAAAGTTTTGCACTGTGCTCTCCAAAATGAGGCAGATTCATAGGGTGTCTTTTCTTGTTCACTTGCTTTCCAGCAAAATGAGCAAACTTTGTCTATAAATGTCCCATGCAATCCATCTTGTCCCCTTGACCTCTTTTATCTTGTGTCGTTTATCAGTTCATCTTGGAAACACACAGTTTCACCAAGTTGACCATGACTATTTATATACATTTGGAAGACATTCCATTGGAAATTACTCTGCAAATCTTCTGTTCAGTAAAGCAAGGAAGTGGTAATAGGACCCTCCTGTTTCATCACTGTGTGTGTTTTCCTTAAGATAGTTTCCTGCGGTGTTATCAGCCAGTTAACGATTAAGAAAATCTCCTGCAGGCATTCCAAAACTGCCTTCCAACTCTTTAGGTTTCTTCTGGAGCAAGAAAGAAGCTCTTTCTTTGCTAAAAGCTGAGAAGGCAAAATCTAGGAGAGGAAAGAGGGGGAGAGCTATTTGTTTTCTTCATTTCAACCATTTAAATGTCTGCCATGCAGAAGCGATTCTGCTGTGAAGGGGGCAGATGATGTGGCCATGTGGCCCTTGCCATCAGGAGGCTGATACGAGAGGAGAAAGAGAAACATGCATCACTGATTATCGGGCAGATAAAGGCAAATAGGAGAGAACAACAAAATGCCCCAAGACTCACACTCTGAGTGGGGTGAAGGGAGAGTTTTCTGTGATGATTTCATGAGAAAGGAGGTAGCCTTGGAGACAGGCTTTGAGGGACGGTTGGGATTTCACCTTGAAGACAGTCAGGGATGATGTTTCGTGAGGAGAGAAGAATGAGAGCACAGGTGTGAACATAAGGTGTGTTCAAGATGCAATAGGCAAGGGCTTCCCTGGTGGCGCAGTGGTTAAGAATCCGCCTGCCAATGCAGGGGACACGGGTTCGAGCCCAGGTCTGGGAAGATCCCACATGCCATGGGGCAACTAAGCCCATGCGCCACAACTACTGAGCCTGCGCTCTAGGGCCCGTGAGCCACAACTACTGAAAACTACTGAAGCCCGCACACCTAGAGACCGCGCACCACAACCAAGAGTAGCCCCTGTTCGCCACAACTAGAGAAAACCCGCACACAGCAATGAAGACCCAACGCAAATAAATTTATTTAAAAAAAAAAGATGCGATAGGCAATTGTCTGGATGTTTGCACTCATTCACCTGTATTGTCAGGTAGAAATCAGGAGTCATTCTTTTTTTTTTTTTTTTTGCGGTACGCGGGCCTCTCACTGTTGTGGCCTCTCCCGTTGCGGAGCACAGGCTCTGGATGCGCAGGCTCAGCGGCCATGGCTCACGGGCCCAGCCGCTCCGCGGCATGTGGGATCCTCCCAGACCGGGGCACGAACCCGTATCCCCTGCATCAGCAGGCGGACTCTCAACCACTGCGCCACCAGGGAGGCCCCAGGAGTCATTCTTGACTCCTGCTCTGCCTGTCCCCACCTTTCACTCGACTGGTCCGCAGTTGTGGATTTTATCTCCTGAGTATCTTCTAACACCCCACCCGCATTCCCACCCCATCTTTCCCAGCAGTGGAGCCCTGTGTGATTTCTCTTTTTCCTCCTGGGCTGCCTCCCATCTCTCTCCAGAGCAAACTTCCCGAAGGGCAGACCTAACTTTTCGCCCGCCTTCCACAGTGGCTCAGGGCCATCGAGATAGAGTCCAAATTCCTGACCGTGGTCTGGGCTCCAAGGTCAGAAAAACGTGGGCTCAAATTCTTGCTCTGTCTTCACGACTTATGTGACCAGCTGTGGTCACCCCTGCTGTGTAACCATACCTCAGTTTCCTCCTCCAGAAAGCGGGCACCGTTAGCAGCCGTCCTTCGTATGCTTGTTGCAGGCCCCTCCTACTCTTTCCCTGCCTGGTTCCCACCTGCATCCTGAGCCTGGCTTCCAGGCATTGCTGTGTCCCCAACCACACAGTGTTCTCGCTCGACCTTACCTGTGTCCTCCCATCCTCTTTTGTTCCCCCTTCCACCTGTCCTTCAAGACTCGCCTCCAGCCTCCCCTCCTCTTGGAAACTGCCTGAATCCTCCCTGGTCCCCAGGCCTATTTTGCATCCCTTTTCTGTGTTTCCATTCCTCCCAATACTTACCTTACAGTGCATGTGCCTTCCTCTCCCCATACCTGGCTGACTGTTTCTCAGGATAGATTTTCAAAAGTGGGATCACGGGTCAAATGATATTCGTATTTTGAATTTAGATAGATACCAAGGGCCAGATTGCGCTCGTGAGAGGAGTGTCAGTTTCCACTCCCATAAGCATTGGATAAAACGGTCTTATTTCCCTCAGCCTTGCTAACCCAGGGTAGGATCACTCTTTTTAGTCTTTGCCAATCTGATAGGTGACATTTGATATATCATTGTTGTTTAATAAGACTTTCTTTGATCTCTAACATTTCCTGGTATCTGTAGTTCTACCTTTGTGAATTGCTTCTTTGTTTTTTGCCCATTCTTCTGGTGGAGAATTCCCTTTTCCCTTGTTTATTTGTAAAATGGCTTCCTATATTCACCTTTAAAAAGATGCATTGCAAATATTTCCCCTCATTTGTTATATAAACTAGCATCATATGTCTTTTTTTTTTTTTTTACCACAGGGAAGTTTAAAACCTATCAAGCTTTTCCTTTGCAATTTCCGAGTTCTTTGTTTTTTTGTGTGTTTTTTGTTGTTGTTGTTGTTGTTTTGTTTTTTTGGTACCTAGAAAGACATCCCTCATGGTAGGATTATAAAAAATATAAAATAGGGATCGATCTTAATTTTTCCGCAAAACTCGTAGTCTGTTGTTTCAACAGTATTGGATCTTTTCTCGATGAATTACCAATTTAAGATATTTACATCATGTAACAAATTTGTGTGCATGCGTGCATGCGTGTGTGTGTGTGTATTTGCATTTAGTTCCTGGACTCTTCATCCTGTTCTATTGGTCTATATCTCTGTTCTTGTATGACATCTATACTCTTTCAGTTAATGTGGCCTGATAGTATATGTTGATATCTGGCAAGTCTACCTTCAACCAGCTTATTTTCTGTAATTTTCCTACGGCCTTGTCACCTTGGAATGAGGAAAGGAATCATAACCATCTTTAGTCTCAGAAGATGTTTGGGATGCCAGCAACCTGAGTAGATCCCATACCCTGGATCAGTGAGTTCTCTTAGAAATTCTCATGGATGGGGGCTGGCCTCAGATCTGAGGATGCTTGCAGAGCCTCTGGGTCTCCATTCTTCATTCATGCTGGCCCGAACCTCTGGGAGGGCCTGTGCAAGTTTAGACTATTTCTGTAACATTGGTGGTTCTAGAAACTAGGTGTGTACCTTCTGGAGACTGACAATGGTGGTGGGTAAGGATAGAGGTGAAGGAGGGCCAGAAAAAGAATGATACGACTTTGAACTCTGTTGTCATTCTGATTTATACTTAGTACCAATGTGATCTCTGCACGAGGTTAACTTCCGCATTCATAAAATTGGGACACTGAAGCAGATCTGTTACTCTTAAAATAAGAATGTGGGAAGGGACAGCCTGCAAACATGAACAATGGGAACTGGAACACTGTGTGAAATATTCATCTACGGAAGGAATGAGGTGTTGTTTATTCATACCATGAAGTCCTTTTAGTATTTTTAGGGCCAAGAGGAGAGAGATTTTACCCCACTGCCTTATGTGGGTCCTGTTCTGTCGTTTCCTGAAAGAGTGCGCTGGAATTCACCTGGCCTTCGTTCATGCACGTGTGTTTCTAGCCACCGAAACGTGCTGTCTCAACTCAACCCAGTCCTGCAAAATGCCATCTGCCAGAAACAGAGCAGGGAAAGTTTGGTTAAGCCTGCAGAGAAGCTCTGCTGTAGAACAGTTATAGATGAGGAAGGGAAAGGGTTACACAGGTCACATTCCACTGAAGCAAGACTTGGGTTAAATCTTCTGGGGTCTGCACTCCCCCCGTGATCAGTGATTTTCCTTTAAGTAGGTTATCACCTTGGGGGTAAAAATCTTTTGTTATCTTGCATTTTTGTGGTGACTAGATTTCGCCTGTAAATAGGAATTGCATGAATATGTTCTGGAAATGAGGAGCAGATCAGCCCTAAACTCGGCCTTCAGAGGTGACTTGTCAGATTATGGACGGACTATGGTTTCTCTTTCGTTAGAAAAGGACACATTTCGTAGATGTGGTGTCATCAGGAAATGTACAATATGTGAGATTTCAAAATGCTGCTCCGGGGTCAGGACGTCTTCAAGCATCTTATTTCTGCTCTGAGTTTGCAAAATGAAACCCATGTTTTCTTTCTAGAGACACAGAACTATTCCCATGCATAAAAATGACTACTTCATTAACTCTCAGTTGTGTCTTATTATCTTCCTTTGTCTGCATTCTTGAATCCAATCAGCCCTCAGAGACCAAAAAAAGAAAAAGGAAAAAAAAGATACTTGCAGTTTAAAGCTCCTAGTATAGGAGAATATTTTGCTTGACCATCAGTGGTCCAAAAACCATTCTTCCCAAATCGCAATGCAGTTGAATATGCAGTGAAGGTATCAATGTATATCTGGGGTTTGCTTGCTTGGTTTTGTTTTGATTTTTGACCGGCAGCTTGTTTTTATTAAATATCTCCGGAATTAAGGGTACCCACTTCACAGTGACCACAAGACATTGTTGAGGGTTTAGACCTACCTGCCAGACACAGAAATGGGCTCTGGTGGCCCACAGGCAAAGGCAGAGTTCCTGACCTAAGTGGGTAGATGGAGAGATAACACGGAATGACCATCTGGGATGCTGTGAGAAAACACAGGATTAAGGATGGGGATGGGGTGTCACCGAAGGCTTTCCGGAAGTGGTGATGTCTGAGCTGACTCGACAGAGAAGTGGGATTGGGCCAAGAGAAGGAGGGGCTGAGAAAGGGGCTCCGGGCAGGGGGAATAGCATGACAAAATCTGGGAAGCGTGGTAAGTAACCCAGAGTGGGGAGAAAGTCGGGCACCTGTGGGAAATGGGATGGGCGGCAGGAAAATGGGCAGTGCTGGTGTCGTGAAGGACCTCATGTACCATCATCCTGAGGATGAATCAGAGCCTCTGAGAAGTGGGCAGTGAAGTTGGGGCGATGGGCATGAGACATATGATCAGACTCATACCTTGGAACAAGCCGTTTGGCAAAAGTGTGGAAGAAGTGCAGAGAGAGGTGGAAGATGGTGAAGGTGATTAGCAAGTTGTGGTAGTGATGAATGTGAAAACTAAAGCAGCCCGGGCTGGACAGTGACCTGAGGACGGAGAGGATGCTTCTGATTTAACAGACATCTTTGTTGGTGGGGTTGGAGAGAGAGAGGAGTGTAGAATGATTTCTTGGTTGTTCGGGCAGCTGGAAGCATAACTGCTGGCTGAGATAGAGAAGGGGATGTAGGGGAGGGTGGGTCTGCACTGGATGCATGGGGTCTAAGTGTAAACAGCTTTTTTTGTATTCGTGTCTGTAGCTCAGGAGTGAATTCTGACCTAGAGACATCCCCCCCTCCCTCCAGCCCCCGGTAACCACTACTCCACTTTCTATCTATGGATTTGACTACTCCAGATATTTCCTATTAGTGGAGTCATACAGTATTTGTCCTTTTGTGACGTGGCACGTATCAGAATTTCCTTCCTTTTTAAGGCAGAGTAGTATTTCATTGTATGGATGTAACACTGTGTTTCTCCATCCTTTTGTGGATGGACATTTGGGTTTTCATCTTTTGGCGGTTGTGAATACTGCTGCTACGAACATTCATGTGCAAGTATCAGTTTGATTCCCTGCTTTCAGTTCTTCTGGGTCTATGTTTAATTTTTTGTGGAACCACCATTCTGTTTTCCACAGTGACCGTACCATTTTACATTCCAGTCAACAATGCATGAAGATTCCATTTTTTCCATAGTCTCACCAATACTTATTTTCTGATTTTTGATTTGATAATAGTTTGGCAACTGTTCTTTTAACTTTTCTCTCTTTGAGGCTTGTGGCAGAGGCTGCTCTGTGTTCATTAAACTACATTTTTCTTTTCCTTTTTCTTTGGGTACATAGGTAGATGACATTTCCAAGCATCCCTTTTTGTAAGCAGGGCTGACTTCTGGCCAGTAAAGTATATCTGCTGCTCCCCAGCCTGGCTCATAAAAACTTCTGTTTCATATCCCATCTACTGGCTAAATGGAAAAGATTCCAGGGACCTAGGGGAGGGCAGAGCCACAAGACAGAAGGAACCTGGTACTGAACGAGCAAGAAAGAAAATTCTCTCAAGTCACTAAACTTGGGGGATATTTGTTATCGTTGTTACTGTACCCTAATGCAGGACTGCTTGATCTCTCACTTTTGTTTTTCTCAGCTCGGCCGCTTCATTTTCTTGAAGGATTAGCTTTCTTTGCTTCTGCATACCTGAGGCAGAAGATAGCCACCCTGAAGTTTGCATGTCCCTTCATTGCTTCCAGTTTTGTAATTAGTTGAGAATGTTAGTATTGTTGAATTCCAAGTTCCCATGATAGAGAATCTGAGAGGTCCCACTTGAGGCAGATGCCCTCCCCTGTGCCAGTTTGCTAGGACCACTCATCAGCACCACTGTCTACAAGCTGGGGACTGCTCTAGGCTCATCCAGAAGAGAAGGTCATTGTCACCTAATGGGCACCTTTAACAGTATTGACCACAACATTGTTTCTTAAAATGTGGTCTAAGGATTCCCTGATTTAGTATCACCTAAGGAATCAGAGTCTCAGGGCTGGAGGGCATGGAGTGGCTCCAGAAATCTGCATGTTTGACAAGCACCCCAGTTGATGCTGTTGCTCTCTGAAATTGGAGAACTAGTACTGTATTCTAGGGCTCTCAGTGGTATTTTAATGCCTGATCTTGATGAGAGTTTATACAAAGATCACCTGAGACAGAGAGTTAAAAATCCTCCTGTGAAAGGTCACCAGAAACGGGCCTGCAAAAGCTCTCTTTGATTTAAAACTGTATACTATTTCTTCATATTTAACCAAAGTCTCTTGAAGTGCTTTCAGTTCCTTTGTGGTTATGTATTAAGGGTTTAGTTGGGCATTGCAAGCTCCAACGCTTTCAGGGACTGGACAGGTATCGTAAATAAAAGTTGCAGAAAGATTTAAGTCAATTAGAAATGATGGGACCCATGAGAAAATGGGGCGGGGGTGTGTGTGTGTGCCCAGCAAAGGCTTCCATACTGAAACAGCTGTGTTCACTGCCATGGCCAGACAAAAGACATGTCTCAAGGCCAGATTTAACAAGAGAGCCTGTGAGTTTGGAACCTTTGCTAAGAAATCTCTTCTTCCATCCAAATCAAATGATTCCAAATCCTTTCATCTTTATTCACATGACCTCTTCACCAGGAGTTGTTTTTGCTACTTGTTTTCAGACCCTCCTGCCTCTTCTTAAAAAAGGTGGAGAAGGAAGTTCTCCCGAAGTTCATCATATAACATGAAAACCATTAGTGCTGAGAAAAGGTCTTTATTTTATTTTTCTTTCCTTCTTTTTTTTATTGAAGTAGAGTTGATTAAGGTCTTTATGTTTAAATGTCATCATTTCCATTAATATAGGTTATCAATGTGTTTGTTTAGAACCATGGTTGGTTAAGTATTTTGATTAAGGTAATATATAAGCCTGAAGGAAAATTTGGGAAAGAAATAGAAAAAATAAGCAAACTGAATAAATCATTTCTCCATCCAAAAGTTATCACTGTGAACATTTGGATGTATTTTCTTCCAGTTTTTTTTCCATGGAGAGTTTGAAAAATAATTTATTTTTTTTGAACTCCACCTTCTTCCAAAATGGATTAAAGACAACTATAAAAATCACTTATAAGTGATTGCTTTTGTTCATCTCTATGCAAATATATATATGTGTGTATATATATATATATATATATATATATATATAATTGCAATCATATTGTGTGTGTATGAGTGCATGTGTGTGCAGTTTCTAAAAGTCACATGTCTAAGATGTTTCCATGTTGTTACTTGTAACAGCAATGGGAACATGTATAGAACACTCAGTATGTATCAGATGCTGCCGTTCTGAGAACTTTGCATGGACTGCCATATTCAGTCCTCACAATGAAGTGAGTGTTGTTATTAGGTCCCATTTTCAGATCAAGACCTTGGGGCACAGAGGGGTTCAGGGCTTGCTGTTCACACAAAGAGGAAGTGGTGCGCTCAGAACCAGATATTTGCTGGCCTGAAACCAGAGTCTGTAAGCTTCACACCATGCGGTTCTGCTTCTCAGGCTTCTAAACTCTTGGGGAGAGTTACATAGCCTGTACTACAGTTTTTTTTTTCTTTCTTTTAAGCTAACAATACTAATTGATATTTAGGTACTTTCCAAAATTTTACTATTACAGATCATATTACAGCGATATCTTGGTACACACAAGCATATATTTCTCTAAAAATGATATCAAGCCATGGGCATTGCTGAGTCATCAATTAATGGATCTTTAGCATTTTATTCTATACTGCCAACAAAAGCTCTACCAATTTGTATTCCAAACTGGCCTCTGAGAATACCTGTTTCCTTGCCAATATATGACAACATCCTTTTAATTTTTGCTAATGTAATGGGTGAAAAAATATCTCATTAAAAAATTTGCATTTCCCTGATGACCAGCAAAGCTATGTTTATCGGTCATTTTTCCCTTCTGTGAATTGCCTATTAAGAGCCTTTTCTTGGGATTCCTTTATATATTTTGGATAAAAATTCAATGTTCATTTCAGGGAGCATTAAAAAGAATAAGCTAGGGTACAAGTTAAGAGCATGGCCTCTGAAGCCAGGCTGCCTGGATTCAAATCTTGGGTGTGGCACTTATTACTAGCTGTGTGGTGTGATGGTGGCCAAGTTACTTGACCTCTCTATGGCTCAGTTTCCTTGTCTGAAAAATGGGAAAGATAATAATAGTCCCTATCTCACATTGTCATAGGATTCAACGAATTAGGACACAGTAGAGTACTAGCACCTGGCACATAACAATAAGCACCATATGAAGCAGTTGTTATTATTATTATTTGCTGCAAATATTTTCCTACCTGCTGCTCTTCCTCAACTTTGTGATGTCTTTCGCAAGGAGCAAATTGAACATTTTTGAATAAAACTCATCCATCTCTGCAGAGCTTGCATTTCATGTCTTTTCTGAAGGAGGCCTTCTCTATCCTAAGGTTATTAACAAATTCTGTTTATTTTAGCATTGATATAGCATTTATTTTCTCACGAATCCATTTGGAGTTTATTTTTGTGTCAAGTGTGGGATAGAAATCTACCCACTGCATGGAAGAGGCAGCTAATGTTGATGATCTGCCCTCGGATCACCCTATGGATCCCTAGGCTGGTCCCCCTCAGTACTGTTGCCATCTCACGGGCTCAGCTTGGTCTCTGCTATTGGTGGGGTGGGCACCCTGAGTGGCAGGGGAGGGAAAATCAATGTTGTTGGGGCCATGGATTGGCCTCCGTCTCAGGGCCCACAGTCCATGGCACATATTCTGCCTGCCCTCTGGCATCTGTCTGGGGCTGGCCAATGAGAGAGATTGGTGGGAGATCAGAAGTCAGGATGAAAGAGAGATTGGAGTATTTATTTATTCCTCTTACTCGTTCCCTGTCCAGACACAGATTTGCTCTCTGGAAATAATTCTTCTTTTAACATTCTTCAGTTCAATCCGTTGAATGTTCTATAAGTGTCCTGCTGAAACTTTGATTACTATAGCAATGGAAATGAAATGAGAGAAAATGTGAAACCACAAAGGAGGAAGATGTTTAAGGCTGACACATATGGTGGAATTGGTTAGAAATCCCCTCAAAAATCTGAGCACTATCAGTGAGTCCAAAGCCATCTGGCTAGTAAATTGCTAAGCCTCGATTTAAAGTGTCCACCCAGCCTCCAAATGATGTTCTTTTTTCTCTGCATGGTTGTCTCATTTCTATACCTGACCCCACATATTCACTTGAAAATGGGTCATGTCTTTGTGGGAAAAGAGGTTGCAGAAGAGAAGGTATTGTATGAGGATTTTTTTTTTTTTTTTTTTTTTTTTTTTGCGGTATGTGGGCCTCTCACTGTTGTGGCCTCTCCCGTTGCGGAGCACAGGCTCCGGACGCACAGGCCCAGCGGCCATGGCTCACGGGCCCAGCCGCTCCGCGGCATGCGGGATCTTCCCAGACCGGGGCACGAACCCGTTTCCCCTGCATCGGCAGGCGGACGTTCAACCACTGCGCCACCAGGGAAGCCCTGTATGAGGATTTTTATATATAAATTATATATAATGTGTGTCTGTACATATGCATAGATACCCATTCATATCTGGAAAGTTATTTATCTAAATATTAAAGGGGATTATTTTTGGCTGATGGAATATTTACTCCCTTATAATTCTGTGTATTATTTGAATTTTTTAACAAAAAATGCACCATTTTGTAATATTAAAAATAAAAGTAAAATGCGGATCCCTGTCGGGGGGAAAATCTGAACACTATAAGGAAATATACTGAATGAAGTCTATAGTTGATGGCCATCTTATGATGGTGCTCACGTTGGGCAAAGCTGACTAATTGTTTCAGCAGTATGAGGTGCTCAGTTGAGATTTAAAGTTTGTGGTCTTCTGTCCTAGCATAAAACTATCTTCCAGGGTGCATATTTCTGTTATTTTTGTTGGGGGAGGAAAGTGAACTGAAAAGGGAGGGAGTAGATAACGCTGCTGTCAACACATAATTAAAAGGATTTTTTCAGGGTCATGTTTTTTAGGGACCTATGATTCTCATGAGATAAGAAGGATGAAATACAGCTTGAGCTACAGAGGCATTGAAAGAATTTTTAGTGATTGTATATAAAACCCTTTGACCTGGAGACTAAGACTTTCTCCATGCTTTAAAACTCCTTTAAAAATAACCTCATTACAGTCTCAGAGACCTCGGGGATAACATTAAACATACCAACATTCAAATTATAGGGGTCCCAGAAGAAGAAGAGACAAAGAAAGGGACTGAGAAAATAGTTGAAAAGATTATAGTTGAAAATTGCTCTAATATGGGAAAGGAAATAGTCAATCAAGTCCAGGAAGCACAGAGAGTCCCATACAGGATAAATCCAAGGAGAAACACACCAAGACACATATTAATCAAACTATCAAAAATTAAATACAAAGAAAAAATATTAAAAGCAGCAAGGGATAAACAACAAATAATATACAAGGGAATTCCCATAAGGTTAACAGCTGATCTTTCAGCAAAAACTCTGCAAGCCAGAAGAGAGTGGCGGGACATATTTAAAGTGATGAAAGGGAAAAACCTACAACCAAGATTACTCTACCCAGCAAGGATCCCATTCAGATTCGATGGAGAAATTAAAACCTTTACAGACAAGCAAAAGTTAAGAGAATTCAGCACCAGCAAACCAGCTTTACAACAAATGCTAAAGGAACTCCTCTAGGCAGGAAACACAAGAGAAAGAAAAGACCTACAAAAACAAACCCAAAACAATTAAGAAATGGTAATAGGAACATACATATTGATAATTACCTTAAATGTAAGTGGATTAAATGCTCCAACCAAAAGACACAGGCTGGCTGAATGGATACAAAAAAAAAAGACCCATATATATGCTGTCTACAAGAGACCCACTTAAGACCTAGGGACACATACAGACCGAAAGTGAGGGGATGGAAAAAGATATTCCATGCAAATGGAAATCAGAAGAAAGCTGGAATAACAATTCTCATATCAGACAAAATAGACTTTAAAATGAAGGCTCACAAGAGACAAAGAAGGACACTACATAATGCTCAAGGGATCAATCCAGGAAGAAGATACAGCAATTGTAAATATTTATGTACCCAACATAAGAGCACCTCAATGCAATAAGGCAAATGCTAACAGCCATAAAAGGGGAAATCGACAGTAACACAATCATAGTAGGGGATTTTAACACCCCACTTTCACCAATGGACAGATCAACCAAAATGAAAATAAATAAGGAAACACAAGCTTTAAATGATACATTAAACAAGATGGACTTAATTGATATTTATAGGACATTCCATCCAAAAACAACAGAATACACTTTCTTCTCAAGTGCTGATGGAACATTCTCCAGGATAGATAATATTTGGGTCAGAAATCAAGCCTTGGTAAATTTAGGAATACTGAAATCATATCAAGTATCTTTTCTGACCACAGCGCTATGAGACTAGATATCAATTACAGGAAAAACACTGTAAAAAATACAAACACATGGAGGCTAAACAATATGCTACTAAATAACCAAGAGATCACTGAAGAAATCAAGGAGGAAATCAAAAATACCTAGAAACAAATGATGATGAAAAGACGATGACCCAAAACCTATGGGATGCAGCAAAAGCAGTTCTAAGAGGGAAGGTTTTAGCAATACAATCCTACCTCAAGAAACAAGAAACATCTCAAATAAACAACCTAACCTTACACCTAAAGCAATTAAAGAAAGAAGAACAAAAAACCCCCAAAATTAGCAGAGGAAAGAAATCATAAAGATCAGATCAGAAGTAAACGATAAATAAATGAAGAAAACAATAGCAAAGATCAATACAACTAATAGCTGTTTCTTTGAGAAAGTAAACAAAATTGATAAACCATTAGCCAGACTCATCAAGAAAAAAAGGGAGAAGACTCAAATCAACAGAATTAGAAATGAAAAAGGAGAAGTAACAACTGACACTGCAGAAATACAAAAGATCATGAGAGATTACTACAAGCAACTCTATGGCAATAACATGGACAACCTGGAAGAAATGGACAGTTTCTTAGAAAAGCACAGCCTTCTGAGACTGAACCAGGAAGAAATAGAAAATATAAACAGACCAATCACAAGCACTGAAATTGAGACTATGATTAAAAATCTTCCAACAAACAAAAGCCCAGGACCAGCGGGCTTCACAGGTGAATTCTATCAAACATTTAGAGAAGAGCTAACACCTAACCTTCTCCATCTCTTCCAAAATATAGCAGAGGGAGGAATACTCCCAAACTCATTCTACGAGGCCACCATCACCCTGATACTAAAACCAGACAAAGATGTCACAAAGAAAGAAAACTACAGGCCAATATCACTGGTGAACTTAGATGCAAAAATCCTCCACAAAATACTAGAAAACAGAATCCAGCAGCAAGTTAATCCAAATAGTCAAACACCGTGATTAAGTGGGGTTTATCCCAGGAATGGAAGGATTCTTCAATATACACAAATTAATGTGATACACCATATTAACAAACAGAAGAATAAAAACCAAATGATAATCTCAATAGATGCAGAAAAACTTTCAACAAAATTCAACACCCATTTATGCTAAAAAAAAACCTCTCCAGAAAGTAGGCAAAGAGGGAACATACCTCAACATAATAAAAGCCATATAATACAAACCCACAGCCAACATCGTTCTCAAATGTGTAAAAGTGAAACCATTTCCACTAAGATCAGGAACAAGACAAGGTTGCCCACTCTCACCACTATTATTCAACATAGTTTTGGAAGTTTTAGCCATGGCTCTCAGAGAAGAAAAAAGAAATAAAAGGAATCAAAATGAGAAAAGAAGTAAAACTGTCACTGTTTGTAGATGACATGATACTATACATAGAGAATCCTAAAGATGCTACCAGAAAACTATGAGAGGTAATCAATGAATTTGGTAAAGTAGCAGGATACAAAATTAATGCACAGAAATCTCTTGTATTCCTATACACTAATGATGAAAAATCTGAAAGAGAAATTAAGGAAGCAGTCCCATTTACCAATGCAACAAAAAGAATAAAATACCTAGGAATAAACCTACCTAAGGAGACAAAAGACCTGTATGCAGAAAACTATAAGACACTGCTGAAAGAAATTAAAGATGATAGAAAAAGATGGAGAGATATACCATGTTCTTGGATTGGAAGAATCAACATTGTGAAAATGACTATACTACCCAAAGCAATCTACAGATTCAATGCAGTCCCTATCAAACTACCAATGGCATTTTTCACAGAACTAGAACAAAAAATTGCACAATTTGTATGGAAACACAAAAGACTCCAAATAGCCAAAGCAATATTGAAAAAGAAAAACAGAGTTGGAGGAATCAGGCTCTCGGACTTCAGGCTATACTATAAAACTACAGTAATCAAGACAGTATGGTACTGGCACAAAAAACAGACATATAGATCAATGCGATAGGATAGAAAGCCCAGAGATAAACCTGCACACATATGGTCATCTTATTTTCGATAAAGTAGGCAAGAATATACAATGGAGAAAAGACAGCCTCTTCAATAACTGGGACTGGGAAAACTGGACAGCTACATGTAAAAGAATGAAATTAGAACACTCTATAACACCATACACAAAAATGAACTCAAAATGGATCAAAGACCTAAATGTAAGGCTAGACACTATCAAACTCTTAGAGGAAAACATAGGCTGAACACTCTATGACATAAATCACAGCAAGATCCTTTGTGACCCACCTCCTAGAAAAATGGAAATAAAAACAAAAATAAACAAATGGGACCTAATGAAACTTAAAAGCTTTTGCACAGAAAGGAAACCATAAACAAGACGAAAAGACAACCCTCAGAATGGGAGAAAATATTTGCAAACGAAGCAACTGACAAAGGATTAATCTCCAAAATTTACAGCTCATGCAGCTCAATATCAAAAAACAAACAACCCGATCCATATGTGGGCAGAAGACCTAAATAGACATTTCTCCAAAGAAGACTTACAGATTGCCAACAAACACATGAAAGGATGCTCAACATCACTAATCATTAGAGAAATGCAAATCAAAACTACAATGAGGTATCACCTCACAGCAGTCAGAATGGCCATCATCAAAAAATCTACAAACAATAAATGCTGGAGAGGGTGTGGAGAAAAGGGAATCCTCTTGCACTGTTGGTGGGAATGTAAATTGATACAGCCACTATGGAGAACAGTATGGAGGTTCCTTAAAAAACTACAAATAGAACTACCATACGACCCAGCCTTCCCACTCCTGGGCATATACCATGAGAAAACTGTAATTCAATAAGAGTTATGTACCATAATGTTCATTGCAGTGCTGTTTACAATAGCCAGGACAGGGAACCAACCTAAGTGTCCATCGACAGATGAATGGATAAAGAAGATGTGGCACATATATACAATGGAATATTACTCAGCCATAAAAAGAAATGAAATTGAGTTATTTGTAGTGAGGTGGGTGGACCTAGAGTCTGTCATACAGAGTGAAGTAAGTCAGAAAGAGAAAAGCAAATACTGTATGCTAACACATATATATGTAATCTAAAAAAAAAAAAAAATTGTTCTGAAGAACCTAGGGGCAGAACAGGAGTAAAGACACAGATGTAGAGAATGGATTTGAGGACATGGGGAGGGGGAATGGGAAGCTGGGACAAAGTGAGAGAGTGGCATGGACATATATACACTACCAAATGTAGAATTGATAGCTAGTGGCAAGCAGGCACATAGCACTGGGAGATCAGCTCGGTGCTTTGTGACCACTAGAGGGATGGGATAAGGAGGGTGGGAGGGAGATGCAAGAGGGAGGAGATATGGGGATATATGTATACATATAGCTGATTCACTTTGTTAGCAGAAATTAATACACCACTGTAGAGTAATTATACTCCAATAAAGATGTTAAAAAAAATAACCACATTATAGCTGTGTTAAGGATCGCCCATCTTTACCCACTTCTTATAAATAAGGACACTATGGCATGGACTTGGTCATGATTATAGAACAAAAAGATCAAGTTACAGACTTAAAGCTCCTACATAATGGTATATTAAGTATAGACAGATAATATTTAAGGAGTGGGCATCCATCCTGCATAATTCTATCTCCTTCTTATCGCTCATTCACTTGACTTATGGAAACTGTTCCCTTTCTCCCCTTTAATTTGTTCTAGGTAGTTTTGTACTTACTTAACTAACATGATGTCAGACGTGAAGTGATTAACATGTAAATAACCCTTGAACTGCTGGTCTGGCAGAGATGAAGATCATGGATTGGGGAAGTGTTGTCATTTAAAGATGTTATATGGAAACCCACGCACCTATGGTCAATTAATCTATGACAAAGGAGGCTAGAATATACAATGGAGAAAAGACAGTTTCTTCAATAAGTGATGCTGGGAAAACTGGACAGCTACATGTAAAAGAATAAAATTAAAACACCCCCTAACACCATACACAAAAATAACTCAAAATGGATTAAAGACCTAAGTGTAAGACCCCAAACCGTAAAATTCCTAGAAGAGAACATAGGCAAGAACACTCTGTGACATAAATCATAGCAATAATTTTTGGATCTGTCTCTTAAGACAAAAGAAGTAAAAGCAAAAATAAACAAATGGGACTTAAAAGCTTTTTGCACAACAAAGAAAACCACTGACAAAACGAGAAGACAACCTACCGAATGGGAGAAAATATTTGCAAATGATATGACGAGTAAGGGGCTAATCTCCAAAATATATAAGCAGCTCATACAAGTCAATATCAAAAAAAAAAAAAAAAACGCCAATTGAAAAATTGGCAGAAGACCTGAATAGATGTTTTTCCAAAGAAGACATACAGGCACATGAAGAGATGCTCCACATCACTAATCATCAGAGAAATGAATCAAAACCACAATGAGTTATCACCTCACATCTGTCAGAATGGCTGTCATCAAAAAGTCTACAAATAACAAGTGCTGGAGAGGATGTGGAGGAAAGGGAACGCTAGTACACTGTTGGTGGGAATGTGAATTGCTGCAGCCACTATGGAAAGCAGTATGGAGGTTTTTCAAAAAACTGAAAATAGAAGTACCATAAGATCAGCAATTCCAACTCCTGGGTATATATGTGAAGAAAATGAAAACTCTAATTTGAAAAGATAAATGTACCCCAGTGTTTATAGCAGCATAATTTACAATAGCCAAGACACAGAAGCAACCTAAGTGTCCATTGACAGATGAATGGATAAAGAAGATGTACTGGAATATTACTCAGCCATAAAAAGAATGAAATTCTGCCATTTGCAACAACATAGATATACCTACAGAGTAGTATACTTAGTGAAATAAGTTGGACAGAGAAAGACAAATACTCTATGTTTTTGCTTATGTGTGGAATGTAAAAAATAAAACGAATGTATATAACAAAACAGAAACAGATGCACAGATATAGAGAACAAACTAGTAGATACCAATGAGAAGAAGCAGGGGCAAGATGGGGTATAGGATTAAGAGATACAAACTATTATGTATAAAATAGATAACCAGCAAGGATATATTGTATTGCACAGGGATATATTGTATAGCCATTGTTTTGTAATAACTTTAAATGGAATATAATCTATAAAAATATTGAATCAATATGTTGTACACCTGAAACTAATATAATATTATAAATCAACTATACTTCAATTAAAAAAGATGTTGTATGGAGGGTCATGGTCGCCCTGTTTCTGTGCCATGGGCATCTGCTTTGGCTGGGACTTTCTTCATTGACCTTAACCACTTAGAGGGAGTGTAGACACAGAGTCTAGGTAGAAAAACAGAGAGCAGTAGAATCTCTGACACAGCCAATATTTAATCTCCCACTCTGGAGATTAAAAAAGCCCCCATAGAAATAGATGTATAATAACTATTTAAATATTACTTATTTGTTAGCTTATGTGTGGTCTGCTCGTCCATGAGACTCTATACTCTATGAGGGAGGGGAACATCTTGTTTACCGTTGTATATTCAGTGCCTAAACTGTGCTTTGCCTATAGTAGCTACTCAGTGCCTGTTTATTAAATGAATGAGTGAATGAATTCCCAAGCAGTGGCTTAGCAGAAAGGACTCTGAAGAATGAAGAAACCCTGAGCAGATAGTGTAAAATTAGATCACCTTGAGGTCACAGAAGATAATTCAGCTTGGACTTGTGGTAGGATAGAATACCCCCATCCCCCCAAAATGTCCTTGCTCGACTCATGGCATCTGTGAATATGCCACGTGATATGTCAAGGGGGAGTTAAGGATGCAGGTGGAGCAAAGGATGCTAATTAAGTGATCTTGAAGTAAGGGGATTATCCTGGGTTTTCTGAATGGGCCCAATGTAATCACAAGGGTCCTTTAAAGTGACAAAGGGAAGCAGAAGAGAAGGTCCAAGTCAGAGAGAGATTTGAAGATGCTGTGCTGCTGACTTTGAGGATGAAGGAAGGGGCTGTGATCCAAAGAATACAGGCGACCTCCAGCAGCTGGAAAAAGCAAGGTAACAGATTCTCCTGTGGAGCTTCCAGAGGGAACATAGCCCTCCTGACACTGATTTTAGCCCAGTGAAACCCATTTCAGACTTCTGACCTGCAGAATAGGGAGATTTCCTCTTTCATATCAGATGTGAGTGTGTGATTCAGACCTGGCCAACTAGAATGTTGCATTTGCCTGGTCATTGTTATTAGGTAAGGGTTGGATTTCTCTGAGTCAGCTAAAAGACTTTTTCTGGGACCTTTGGGAGAGAGGCTTACGGGCTTGAACCCTGGAGATGCGGGGAGCCATCTTATTACCATGTAGAGCCAAAAACAGAAGGCAACATGGGGAGCTCAGAGCCAAGAAAGGGAGACGGACTGGATATTCAGGTCAAGCTGCTCCTGAGCTTTTCCATGACATGAGCCAAGAAATTTATTTTTTGCAGAAGCCAGTTTAACTTGGGTTTTCCAATTCTGTTAGTGAGTTTTTAGTGAGGAGGCATACCAAAGTGATAGAAACAACTCTGTGTCTTTTATAGTTTTTATTTTTATTTTTATTTTTATTTTTTTTATTATTATTTTTTTTTGCGGTATGCGGGCCTCTCGCTGTTGTGGCCTCTCCCGTTGCGGAGCACAGGCTCCGGACGCGCAGGCTCAGCGGCCATGGCTCACAGGCCCAGCCGCTCCGCGGCATGTGGGATCCTCCCAGACCGGGGCACGAACCCGTGTCCCCTGCATCGGCAGGCAGACTCTCAACCACTGCGCCACCAGGGAAGCCCTATAGTTTTTATTTATATATATATATATGTGCATATATTCTCACTGCATATATTCTCTCATAGAGAGTGTACTCAGCCATTCCCAACCAGTCACTTTTTTATTTTTATAAAGATCTGAGTCAAAACACCCCAACTCCCAGCACCACCGACTGTCGGTCTGTGTGGACAGGTGGTCAGCCTGAATCTATGTGACCCTTAGTGTCAAGACTACATCAGGAAGACAGGACCTTATCATGGAATTTTGCTGTAATGAGTCTTCCTTCTGTCTTTGTGTGTTCCACGTGATACTATTGTTTAGCATAATGAAACTCTTCATCATTTGAAAACATTAGCTAATAAACATTTTAAATATTACCAGGAGGTCACTTTTAAAGTGCAATACTTTAAAAAAATGATTTGTCTTCACTAAGTAATTTTGCTTGGTTTTCCTATGGTTTATCCATGTTTAACTAATGTATTCCTTAAAAACTCATGAACATGATCTTACACACATGAGTGGCTTTATTGGTTGAGGCATGTTTGTCACTGGGGTATTCAACGTTGAAGAGCAAAATTTTCTCCCTGTGTGGAAGCCTCTCTTATGAGGCTTCATCTTAGGTGGAAAGCTGCCCCTCCTTCACAATTGAAGTGCTTGTTGGGACCAGGTGGGTCACGAGTGAAGAGGGCTGGGTGGGGATTATAGTCGGTGAGGAGACCTTGTTGTCTGAAGGGACCCTGCTGCCAAAGACCAGCTGCTTGTTACTGTAGGATGTAGGCCCACTTGCTGATCTTCTAGCTTTTCAGGAGGTCATAAATCTGGATATTTATGTGCAGCTCCAAAGCTTTGCATATAGAAATCAAATTAAAATTTAAAAAGTACTTTATGCCATGTGACTTCTTTGTGACCACCTAGAGGGGTGGGATAGGAAGGGTGGGAGGGAGATACAAAGGGAAGGAGATATGGGGATAGATGTATACATATAGCTGATTCACTTTGTTATAAAGCATAAACGAACACACAATTATAAAGCAATTATACTCCAATAAAGATGTTAAAAAAAATAGAAACCATGAAATTAACAACAACAAAAAAAGTACTTTATGGGCCAAATAAATCCCCAACAACGGAAGTCATGTCCACAGGCTGCACTGTGGCTCCCAGGCCACAAGGTCGTCCTTCTAGAATACATTGATTCATCTCCTGCGTCAAGAGATGGCATTGACCTCACTTTGATCATCAATCCAGTTGTATTTATTGTGCTTGTGCTTCATTTTCAGGTACTTTAGGGTACTATTAACCCTGACGTGCCCAATAAGTGCGAAAGCTATGACACTGTTAAAACGCCAGTAACTGTGAAGCCCTCGGTAATCATTAGTCAAATCCATTTCACCTGACTCCACTAATCAAGGTCATTTTAAGACTCCCGTGTCCTTCAAGGAGCACATAGCCTGAACAATAAGGTGTTTGCCTGAGGTGTTTTCAGAAACTTGGAGTCAGCTGCGTCTAGCTGGAGCTGAGCTGGTTAAGACTGACTAGGACCACCGACCCGCCACCTGGGCATGCGCGAGGTCCTTCTGACGTCAGAGGGCTGTAAACTCCACCCTCAGATGTGCTAAGCGCCTCCATTTTTAAAAATTGAAGTATAATTGATTTACCATGTTGTGTTAATTTCTGCTGTACAGCAAAGTGATTCAGTTATGCATATATATACATTCTTTTTTATATTCCTTTCTATTATGCTTTGTCACAGGATATTGAATATAGTTCCCTGTGCTATACAGTAGGACCTTGTTTATCCATCCTATATATACCAGTTTGCATCTGCTAATCCCAAACTCCATTTTTGAACACGTAGAGGCTGGTAGCTTAGTTACACCTGCACAGAATCAGGATGATGACCACACCTTTTCCCAGTCATGTTTCCCCACACTCTCCATGCCTCAGACTGCTCTGCTGCCTTATCCCATAAATTCCCCGAGCCTCTTGTCTTCAGGGAGGTGGATCTGAGATCTGTTCTCTCTTGGCTACCTTGTGAATAAACCCTCGCTGCAAACCTCGGCATCTCAACGTTTTGCTTGTGGCACATCTGGCAGAACAAACCTGGTCCGGTAATGCTGTGATGGGAGGGTGTTAGAGAAAAGAGAACACAAGAAAACGGTGAGAAAAGGACAGAAGTTGCGCCTATGTTGTGGATGAATTCTTTGGGAGTAGGTGTGATTCTGAGGGAGAAAGAATCCTCCAGTATATGCAGACTTCAACATTAGCAAAAAAAAAAAAAAAAAAAAAAGAAAAAATGATAAAACAGAAAAAATTGAGTGTTGGCTGTAGGATTCAGCCTACAAAATAGATGTCTATTAACCTAAAACTTTTCAGGAGAAGACTGTCAATTTGTTAAAGATTATACACAGTGAAAGTCCATTTTTTCCCTTCTAAGCAACTTGGGGCAGCAATTTGCACAGTAGGTCATGTTTTTAGCCCAGATGAGATACTGTTTTATACTCCAGTGGAAACTTTTCCATTTCAAAACGATTTTATATGCCAGAATTATTCTTTATCATTAATCAAACGGTGCAGGTAGACACATAAGAGAGGAAGAGAAGGGGTGACAAATCCTCAGATGATTCCAGCAAAAGTATGGCTATTTGAGGAACATTAATGCTGGCAACCCTCAAGGCCATGAGTCACCATCCCTGGATGACTTCAGCTTGGATTATCAGGCTGCTGGTCCCTGAAGTGAGTAAAGCAAGAGCAGCACAGTCATCAAAGAGGAACAGATAAAAAGACCTTAAGTTTTGGAACCGTTTTAAAAAGGCACTCCACAAAAATCTTATCAGAAGCTCTAATAGTGCCCAGTGGTTAACTGCTGTGCAAGATTTAGTTTCCCCAAGATCCTCCAGTTTGAGTTAACAGTATCTTTCTGGTCAATAAATGTAGGGCAAAAAGTTTAAGAGCATGAATCAGTTGCTGAATTTCCTCTCTGAAAACACCCAGTATTCTTTCTCTCCAAATAAAACCCACACCATCTGAAAACCCACGTGATTTCAAACTACAGCAAAAAGGCTGCGTGAGGGAAGCTGCTATGTTGCATGGTCCCAGTTGCTTCTCCAGCCACGGAACTTAACTCTCTCCAGATGTAACCCTTCACTCCTTCTCCCTCCTCATAATTTTTGTCTTGACTAAAACACAGCTAAGAATTTTTTTTTCCTCATGTGACCCTGAAAGCAGGAGACACTGAATTACAACTTCAGTGATAACATACTTGGTATAGTGTGGTTTCTCTCCTGTCTCATAAAGGAAAAAAGAATAGAGTTGGGTCAAAAGGACTAGATCAAAAAAATTTATGATAACTCGTATCGCAGGAAAATCTTGGTTCTGAACTAAAAAGGGTGATTTACTTGTAACAATTCTCTCACAGATTATAGGATTGAGGATGGAGAGAGAGACGCGTGTGTTTGCATATGGGAATCAAATTAAAATTTAGAAAGTACTTAAAGGGTCAAATAAGTGTGTATGTATGAGAGGGAGCGAGAGAGAGAGAGAGAGAGGGAGGGAGAGAGAGAGAGAGAAAGTGTGTCAGGCCCTGGTTAGGCAGCTAAGGTGATAATTTTTGCAGAGCGTCATTGGGAGTGGTGATAACAGGATGAATTCAAAAAGCAGAAGCCTTGGTGGGATGTAGCTAATGGGATGTGAGGAAAAGAGAGGAATCCACAGAGACACAAAGGACTCGGCTCTGGTTATGTGTAGAATAACAGAGGAAGTGATGACAAGGTTTCATGGGTCCTTTTCTCTGATACTCAATGCCTTGATGAGTGGAATGGTTGTGACTACTGTGAGAGAAGTACGTGGTCACCAGCAGTGACGGGAACGTTGAATTTGACTTTGGTTAAAATTTCGGACTTACGAACTATCAAGCACAAAATGGACTCTAATTTTACATGTAAGCTATTTGTGGGCACAATCCGAAAAGCTGGAACCTACCTTCTACCTTTGGGTGAGGAGCCCAGCAGCATGTCTGTGTGTGATCCAGAGCATGTTATTTCAATTAATCAACACGTGCTTGCGTTTAGCTGGAAGAGGTAAAAACTAAACACAAAGTGTCACTCTCTGTTTGTGGTACATATCTTGTAAGTAGGTATGTTTATTTGACTGGAGAAGGGTCTGAAGTCTACAGGAGGAGTTTTTAACAATTAATTGAGCAATTTCAGCCTTGTAATATTATCATTACAGTAACAGTTCTCAAAGAAGGGTCCTCTGAAGATGACAGAACTTCAAAGGATGTGAGGGGTTGCTAATATACTAACTACCTTGTTTATAGCCCTATTCATATGTACCTATGATACCTGCCCGTACAAATTTTAAAAATGCTCAATGCACATATAATGTGTGTGTGTGTACATATATATATATGTCTACGTTATATATAATGCTTCATTATACTTACATCATGTTGTGTAGCACAAGAGGTATTTTTCCCTCTTCTGCAGGGAACCCTCCTCTAGTGTATATTGGGGAGAATTGTCCTAGGACGATCTCCAGACCTGGCATATGACTGGGTGGGGTGAGGAGAAGCTCTTCCCTGCTCCCAAGTCACCACGGTCCCTCCCACCCCTGGTGACCCCTGGCCAGGCACACCCCACCCCGTGGGATGCTGCCTCTTCCACACAAGCTGCAGTAGGCGTGAGAGTTAGGGTGTGCCACGCCTCCCTTTATTCTCCCTGCACCTTCCTCCTCCAGAGGAACTGCATAGCATCGCGGTTGAGAGTGGACTCTGGTTTCCTGCAAGCTTGTCCTGATCTCAGATGAGCTACTTCCGTTATTACATATGTTATTTCTCTCGAGTCTGCAGGTTGGCAGGAGGTCAGCTGACCCACACTGGGCTTGGATGGGGGCGGTTCTGCTCCTCGTGTCTCTTGCCCTCTGCCTGGGACGGGGAGGTTAACCCCGGCGTGTCCTTCTCGTGGGAAGGCTGAGTTAACGGAGTGCAAGCTGTATCATGCACAGGTTTTTTCAGGCCTCTGCCAGCTGCCCATCTGGTAACATATCAGGGGCCAAGCATCACAGGGTGAACTCAGAATCACAGGTGGAGAAGGATAGGGGTCCTTGAAGCCGTGTGGCAAGGAGCACAGCTAGAGGGCAGAGTGAACTGGGACCATTAGTGCAGTCTGCCATCGAAGGGCGGGTCAAATCCCACTGAGATGGAGTCCCTGAAAGGCACTGCCTGGAGGAGGAAAGGAAGTGATCAACTTCACATTGATCATTACTTCCCCATAGTCCACGAGAAGAGCACCTGTGATGTGAAGTTCCTTATAGGGATTCCTGTTTCCTTCCCTGCCTCCCTGTCTGCAGTTCCGTCCCTAAACAAAGCTCCCCTGTTCTCCACGTTGCCAGTCTCAGTCTGCCTCACTGGAACTTCCCTTTCTCACTTGCTGGACCTCCGCGTGGTGCCCATCCCGCTTCACAGCCCTACGTTTCTCCACATCTGAGCATCCAGACTGGAGGAATGATCCTCAGGATGCTTTACGGTAGCTTCTGGGTCTCCGGGTGTAGCTACCTTCCAGGTTGTCCACCAGCATGCCTTGCAGACTGTCCTGTCTACACACACACACTCACTCACACATCCCTCACTACTCCTAAGGATAAATAGGAATTCTTGAAAACAGTGTGACCCCAGCACTCAAAGAGAAAGTAAAACACCTTCTGTATCAGTCTCTTCCCACCCACCCCAGATGAAGTGCTGTCTGTCCCACAACATTGGCCAACACATCGTCATTACGTTTCCTTGATACAAAGTCCAAGCCACAAAAGACCATGGTCTTTCCCCCCACTCTCTGTTCAACTGGAGGTGAGTTAGGACAGATTCAGTCTTCTAATTGTGCAGATAGCATCTTGGATAAAAAATAATGTACAGTCTTTCAATGTCATATAACTTGAGTTACACATGAACAAACCTTGCTGCTTATGCAGTTAGCAGGTCTCCTAGGTTGAGGATGAAATTGGAAATCTGTTTGCTAGGGGTTAATCCTTCATTACCTCTGGTTTCCAAAAGATGAAGACAAAATATGAGAGTAGTCTCCTAAGCAGTGAGATCGGTGGACAGCAATTGTTTGAAGTCTTGGCAGAATATTATATGAGGCCACAGTTTCCTGAAATAAAACTGAAGAAGTCTAGATTTTTTGATCTGGAAAATTAAATTTATTCTGTCGTTTAGGTTTCTAACCAGTAGCTTTTTGGTGTGAAGAAAACTATTTAAAATACACTGTTCTCAAACTCTGAAATCCCTGTGGTTTGGGAGTTAGCTTAAATCTTGGTAAATGACCTAAAAAAGGAGTTTCTCTATCCATATATCCTGAGAATTAAAATAGCATATATCTAGCTTTAGGGGTTGAAAGATGTTAAGAATATTTCATCATGTGCATGAATCTAAATAGAGTTCAGAAAGTAGAAGGGGACAAAAGTTCTGTGCTTCTGATTCCCAACTCTCTGTAAACTAGGTGGAGTCAGCTTTGTACTTTTATGCCTAGAAGCCCTCATTTTTTAATTCTCTGGTTCTGAGAGAATTTGAAAAGGATCCCCAAGGTCATGAAAAACATATTTTAACCCCATTTTCTTAAATGGTTTCTTCTCTGCTTTCAGCATGGAATAGTTACTCTCAACTTGTTGAAAATGGCAGGTTGTATGGTCCTGGCCTCTGGAGTAGGGCAGACCTGGCTTTGAATGTCAGTTCTGCCACCAGCTATGATGTAAACTGTCAAGCTACTTACCCCTCAACCTCAGTTCATCACAAAACAGGAATAACCTTAGAATCTGCCTCATAAGGTGGCTGTGAGGATTAAATGAAAAAGAAATGTATGTAAAGCACTTGGCTGACAACTTGACACAGACTAAATGCTTAATGCATTCCAATGTTTATTGTTATGATTACTTTTATTATTCCATCCTCAACTCCTTCCTACTTCTACTTCCTCATAATAATCCTTCAGATACTTACAGTCAGGTAATAGTTTCCCCCAGACATTGTCTTCTCCAGGTTAAACAACCCCAAGCCCCTCAACTGTTCCTCACATGGAAAGCTTGAGATGCCTGTTCCTCTAGGTGTTCTCTCAGTAATGAGATACAGAGACTGCAGCTGATGCCTGGAGCTTGTCGGCTAGGATAAACTCCTTGAGCTGAGTGGGGTGAAGGGCCACTGGCCAAAAGGAAATAGTCAGTGTCTTTCACCTGGTGTAGAAGGCATTCCACATGTCAGCGGGTGGGAGTTCCCAGGTAAGGACCGGGAAAGATGATGGTGGGAAGATCAGATAAGGTGGAGGCAGAAGAAGGAGAAGGTTTGCTTCCTGGGCTGTGACTCTGCCTGTTGGCCAGCCTGTGAGACCAGACCAGTGTCCAGAAGTGGACACATCATCTGTCTGTGGCACTGAGGGACCTGCCTTTTTTGCGGGGGGTGGGTAAACTCCTTCCTACCATCAAGTGTGTGGCCCCGGGAATGCTAGTTACCCTTGTTTCATTTTCTTGGTTCTGTTCATCCATTACGGTAGCTGTTTTTCTCAGCTCTGGGTCCTTGCAGCTCTAAGCCATGCTCTCCCTGTGCTGAAGAGTGGGGGTGGTGAGCAAGCCCTACAGCCCCAAGACAGGGACTTCCTTCAGCTCCCCACTGACTCGGTGACCTCTAGTTTCCAACTGGTGAGGAATCTCCTCTCTCATATCACAAAACGCACATTTATCCATCGAGTCCACGAGAATAAGATGATTATTTCAAGGGAGAAGAAGAGAGAATGAGAATGTGGGTGGTGGTAAGAAATCGAAGAGCAGAACAGATGAGTAAATTATATAAAAATGCAGTTGTCTTAATCTTCTAATATGTGCGTGAAGGCAGTAAGCGAGGGGAAGGCATCCAAACGTTTATGAGTCGTCTTATGTACTCAGCAACACTCGTGTATTATTACCTGAGTGAAGAGAAATCAAAAGACTGATAGAAAGATACTCTCTTTAAACTCCTCAGCCCTTTCCTTGATTCAAATGTGCTTCGTCATCTTGGGTTCACTTGTCGAACAGTTCTACGCAATAGAAACTTACGAAGGGGGTTGTGATGAATTGAATTGTATCCTCCCCCAAAGATACGGTGAAGTCCTAACTGGGCTCAGAGTGTGACCAGATTTGGAGATAGGGTCTTTACAGAGGTAATCAAGTTAAATGAGGTCATTATGTTGGAGCCTAAGCCAATATGCCTGGTGTCCTTATAAAAAGGGGAAACACGGACACAGACACAGAGAGGAGATGATGTGAGACAGGCAGGGAGGATGCCATGTGAGGTGCGAGGAGTGGAGTGATGCCTTTACAAACCAAGGAATGCTTGAGATGACCAGGAGCTACAGGAGAGGCATGGAAGTAGTCCCTTTCTAGTGCCTTCGGAGGAACATGGCCCTGCTTACACCTTGGTTTGGACTTCTGGCCTGGAGAACTCTGTGACAATAAATTTCTGTTGTTTTAAGCCACCCAGTTTGTGGTACTTTGTGATGGAAGCCCTAGGAAACTAATATAGAGGAGATACACGGAGTTTTCAAAAATTAAAAATTTTTATAGAAATAAAAATTGTTCTATTTGCTCATACACTAAAGTCGATTCAGTGACTGAAAGTTGAAATCTCAAAATTAAAAACCAGGGCGGTCCATTGTTACTGCATAAAAAAATTCCAACCTAAAAGTTGGACAGCAGGACAATCTTCTGATGACTTTGTTTTTCCTACAAAACAGTGCACAATCAGAATGAGCAATAGCACAGATATATTAAGAACATCCCTACTATGTCATATCATGGCACACATAGAAGTTAAACTCAAGACATTTTATTGTCAAGAGGCGCTAGTCTCAGGCTATGTTTCCATATGGATTCTGGTCCATGACCCTAAATAACAGAGAACTTATAAACAATTCCAAAAGGCAGTGTGTCAGGCAGATGGTTTCTGGGGTCAAGGTGGGGGAGAGTTTAACATGGCAAGCGGCGTGGTGCCATATGTACTCTGGCTGTTCTGGACTAGCAATTGACTTAAGCATCACTGGGGAGGGGGGGCATTCTTTGGATTTTACTTAGATCTAAAATGAGTTTAAAATTTCAATGCTTTAAATTTTGCATGGTAAAGAAATCAACCTTCTACTTAAAAAAATTTTTTTAACATCTTTATTGGGGTATAATTGCTTTACAATGATGTGTTAGTTTCTGCTGTGTAACAAAGTGAAACAGCTATATGTATACATATATCCCCATATCCCCTCCCTCTTGCCTCTCCCTCCCACCCTCCCTATCCCACCCCTCTAGGTGGACACAAAGCACCAAGCTGATCTCCCAGTGCTATGCTGCTGCTTCCCACTAGCTATCTATTTTACATTTGGTAGTGTATATATGTCCATGCCACTCTCTCACTTCGTCCCAGCTTACCCTTCCCCCTCCCCGTGTCCTCAAGTCCATTCTCTACGTCTATGTCTTTATTCCTATCCTGCCCCTAGGTTCTTCAGAACCATTTTTTTTAAGATTCCATATATATGTGTTAACATATGGTATTTGTTTTTCTTTCTGACTTACTTCACTCTGTATGACAGACTCTAGGTCCATCCACCTCACTACAAATAACTCAATTTCGTTTCTTTTTATGGCTGAGTGAGATTCCATTGTATATATGTGCCACATCTTCTTTATCCATTCGTCTGTCAGTGGACACCTAGGTTGCTTCCTAGTCCTGGCTATTGTAAATAGAGCTGCAATGAATACTGTGGTACATATCTCTTTTTGAATTATGGCTTCCTCAGTGTATATGCTCAGTAGTGGGATTGCTGGGTCATATGGTAGTTCTATTTTTAGCCTTTTAAGGAATCTCCATATTGTTCTCCATAGTGGTTGTATCAATTTACATTCCCACCAACAGTGCAAGAGGGTTCTCTTTTCTCCACACCCTCTCCAGCATTTATTGTTTGTAGATTTTTTGATGATGGCCATTCTGACCGGTGTGAGGTGATACCTCATTGTAGTTTTGATTTGCATTTCTCTAATGATTAGTGATGTTGAGCATTCTTTCATGTGTTTATTGGCAGTCTGTATATCTTTGGAGAAATGTCTATTTAGTTCTTCTGTCCATTTTTGGATTGGGTTGTTTGGTTTTTTGATACTGAGCTGCATGAGCTGCTTGTATATTTTGGAGATTAATCCTTTGTCAGTTGCTTTGTTTGCAAATATTTTCTCCCATTCTGAGGGTTGTCTTTTTGTCTTGTTTATGGTTCCCTTTGTTGTGCAAAAGCTTTTAAGTTTCATTAGGTCCCATTTGTTTATTTTTGACCCACCTACATTTCTCTAGGAGGTGGGTCAAAAAGGATCTTGCTGTGATTTATGTCATAGAGTGTTCTGCCTGTGTTTTCCTCTAAGAGTTTGACGGTGTCTGGCCTTACGTTTAGGTCTTTAATCCATTTTGAGTTTATTTTTGTGTATGGTGTTAGGGAGTGTTCTAATTTCATTCTGTTACATGCAGCTGTCCAGTTTTCCCAGCACCACTTATTGAAGAGGCTGTCTTTTCTCCATTGTATATTCATGCCTCCTTTATCAAAGATAAGGTGACCATATGTGCATGGGTTTATCTCTGGGCTTTCTATCCTGTTCCATTGATCTCTTTTTCTGTTTTTGTGCCAGTACCATACTGTCTTGATTACTGTAGCTTTGTAGTATTGTCTGAGGTCAGGGAGCCTGATTCCTCCAGCTCTGTTTTTCTTTCTCAAGATTGCTTTGGCTATTTGGAGTCTTTTGTGTTTCCATACAGATTGTGAAATTTTTTGTTCTAGTTCTGTGAAAAATGCCATTGGTAGTTTGATAGGGATGGCATTGAATCTTTAGATCGCTTTGGGTAGTATAGTCATTTTCACAACGTTGCTTCTTCCAATCCAAGAACATGGTATATCTCTCCATCTGTTTGTATCATCTTTAATTTCTTTCATCAGTGTCTTATAGTTTTCTGCATACAGGTCTTTTGTCTCCTTAGGTAGGTTTATTCCTAGGTATTTTATTCTTTTTGTTGCAGTGGTAAATGGGACTGTTTCCTTAATTTTTCTTTCAGATTTTTCGTCATTAGTGTATAGGAATGCAAGAGCTTTCTGTGCATTAATTTTGTGTCCTGCTACTTTACCAAATTCATTGATTAGCTCTAGTTGTTTTCTGGTAGACTCTTTAGGATTTTCTATGTGTAGTATCATGTCATCTGCAAACAGTGACAGTTTTACTTCTTTTCCGATTAGGATTCCTTTTATTTCTTTTTCTTCTCTGAGAGCTGTGGCTAAAACTTCCAAAGCTATGTTGAGTAATAGTGGTGAGGGTGGGCAACCTTGTCTTGTTCCTGATCTTAGTGGAAATGGTTTCACTTTTTCACCTTTGAGAACGATGTTGGCTGTGGGTTTGTATTATATGGCCTTTACTATGTTGAGGTCGGTTCCCTCTGTGCCTACTTTCTGGAGTTTTTTCTTTTTTAGCATAAATGGGTGTTGAATTTTGTTGAAAGTTTTTCTGCATCTATTGAGATGATCATATGGTTTTTATCCTTCAGTTTGTTAATATGGTGTATCACATTGATAGATTTGCATATATTGAAGAATCCTTGCATTCCTGGGATAAGCCCCACTTGATCGTGGTGTACGATTGTTTGGATTAATGTGCTGTTGGATTCTGTTTGCTAGTATTTTGTTGAGGATTTTTGCATCTATGTTCATCAGTGATATTGGCCTGTAGTTTTCTTTCTTTGTGACATCTTTGTCTGGTTTTAGTATCAGGGAGATGGAGGCCTTGTAGAATGAGTTTGGGAGTTTTCCTACCTCTGCTATATTTTGGAAGAGTTGGAGAAGGATAGGTGTTAGCTCTTCTCTAAATGTTTGATAGAGTTTGCCTGTGAAGCCCGCTGGTCCTGGGCTTTTGTTTGTTGGAAGATTTTTAATCATAGTCTCAATTTCAATGCTTGTGATTGGTCTGTTTATATTTTCTATTTCTTCCTGGTTCAGTCTCAGAAGGCTGTGCTTTTCTAAGAAACTATCCATTTCTTCCAGGTTGCCCATTTTCTTGGCATAGGGTTGCTTGTAGTAATCTCTCATGATCCTTTATATTTCTGCAGTATCAGTTGTTACTTCTCCTTTTTCATTTCTAATTCTGTTGATTTGAGTCTTCTCCCTTTTTTTCTTGATGAGTCTGGCTAATGGTTTATCAATTTTGTTTATCTTCTCAAAGAAATAGCTATTGGTTTTATTGATCTTTGCCATTGTTTCCTTCATTTCTTTTTCATTCACTTCTGATCCGATCTTTATGATTTCTTTCCTTCTGCTAATTTTGGGGGTTTTTTGTTCTTCTTTCTGTAATTGCTTTAGGTGTAAGGTTATGTTGTTTATTTGAGATGTTTCTTGTTTCTTGAGGTAGGATTGTATGCTAAAACCTTCCCTCTTAGAACTGCTTTTGCTGCATCCGATAGGTTTTGGGTCATCGTGTTTTCATTGTCATTTGTTTCTAGGTATTTTTTGATTTCCTCTTTGATTTCTTCAGTGATCTCTTGGTTATTTAGTAGCGTACTGTTTAGCCTCCATGTGTTTGTAGTTTTTACAGTTTTTTCCTGTAATTGATATCTAGTCTCATAGCGTTGTGGTCGGAAAAGATACTTGATATGATTTCAGTATTCTTAAATTTACCAAGGCTTGATTTCTGACCCAAATATGATCTATCCTGGAGAATGTTCCATCAGCACTTGAGAAGAAAGTGTATTCTGTTGTTTTTGGATGGAATGTCCTATAAATATCAATTAAATCCATCTTGTTTAATGTATCATTTAAAGCTTGTGTTTCCTTATTTATTTTCATTTTGGTTGATCTGTCCATTGGTAAAAGTGGGGTGTTAAAAGTCCCCTACTATGATTGTGTTACTGTTGATTTCCCCTTTTATGGCTGTTAGCATTTGCCTTATTGTATTGAGGTGCTCTTATGTTGGGTGCATAAATATTTACAATTGCCCTATCTTCTTCTTGGATTGATCCCTTGATCATTATGTAGTGTCCTTCTTTGTCTCTTGTGAGCCTTTATTTTAAAGTCTATTTTGTCTGATATGAGAATTGTTATTCCAGCTTTCTTTTGATTTCCATTTGCATGGAATATCTTTTCCCATCCCCTCACTTTCAGTCTGTATGTGTCCCTAGGTCTGAAGTGGGTCTCTTGTAGACAGCAGATATACAGGTCTTGTTTTTGTATCCATTCAGCCAGTCTATGTCTTTTGGTTGGAGCATTTAATCCACTTACATTTAAGGTAATTATCAATATGTATATTCCTATTACCATTTTCTTAATTGTTTTGGGGGTTTGTTTTTGTAGGTCTTTTCCTTCTCTTGTGTTTCCTGCCTAGAGAAGTTCCTTTAGCATTTGTTGTAAAGCTGGTTTGGTGATGCTGAATTCTCTTAACTTTTGCTTGTCTGTAAAGGTTTTAATTTCTCCATCGAATCTGAATGGGATCCTTGCTGGGTAGAGTAATCTTGGTTGTAGGTTTTTCCCTTTCATCAGTTTAAATATGTCCCACCACTCCCTTCTGGCTTGCAGAGTTTCTGCTGAAAGATCAGCTATTAACCTTATGGGGATTCCCTTGTGTTCTATTTGTTGCTTTTCCCTTGTTGCTTTCAATATTTTTTCTTTGTATATAATTTTTGATAGTCTGTTTAATATGTATCTTGGCATGTTTCTCCTTTGATTTATCCTGTATGGATTCCCTGTGCTTCCTGGACTTGACTGACTATTTCCTTTCCCATGTTAGGGAAGTTTTCAACTATAATCTCTTCAAATATTTTCTCAGTCCCTTTCTTTTTCTCTTCTTCTGGGACCCCTATAATTCGAATGATATTGTGTTTAATGTTGTCCCAGAGGTCTCTGAGACTGTCCTCAATTCTTTTCATTCTTTTTTCTTTATTCTGTTCTGTGCCAGTTATTTCCACTATTTTATCTTCCATGTCACTTACCCGTTTTTTGCCTCAGTTATTCTGCTATTGATTCCCTCTAGAGAATTTTTAATTTCATTTATTGTGTTGTTCATCATTGTTTGTTTGCTCTTTAGTTCTTCTAGGTCCTTGTTAAACGTTTCTTATATTTTCTCCATTCTGTTTCCAAGATTTTGGATCATCTTTACTATCATTACTCTGAATTCTTTTTCAGGTAGACTGCCTATCTCCTCTTCATTTGTTTGGTCTGGTGGGTGTTTACCTTGCTCCTTCATCTGCTGTGTGTTTCTCTGTCTTCTCATTTTGCTTAACTTACTGTGTTTGGGGTCTCCTTTTCACAGGCTGCAGGTTTGTAGTTCCCGTTGTTTTTGTTGTCTGCCCCCATTGGGTGAGGTTGGTTGTATGGCTTGTGTAGGTTCCTGGTGGATGGGACTAGTGCCTGTGTTCTGGTGGCTGGGGATGGATCTTGTCTTTCTGGTGGGCAGGGCCATGTCCAGTGGTGTGTTTTGGGCTGTCTGTGAACTCAGTATGATTTTGGGCAGACTCTCTGCTAATGGGTGCGGTTGTGTTCCTGTCTTGCTAGTTGTTTGGCATGTGGCCTCCAGCACTCGAGCTTGCTAGTTGTTGAGTGGAGCTGGGTCTTAACGTTGAGATGGAGCTCTCTGGGAGAGCTCTTGTTGATTGATATTACATGGGGCCGGGAGGTCTCTGGTGGACCAGTGTCCTGAACTTGGCCCTCCCACTTCAGAGGCTCAGGCCTGATAGCCGGCTGGAGCACCAAGACCCTGTCAGCCACACGGCTCAAAAAGGAAGGGAGAGCTCCCCTGTTGCCCCGCATCCAGTGGGTGGGCCCAGGTGAGGCAAGAGGCGGCCCAGGCCCGGTGCTCGGGACGCCTGGTCCCACACCACCGTATCCACATGTTGTTTGGCAGCAATAGACTGAGCCAGCTCCTCCAGAGCAGGTGGTGGGTGGCGAGAAGGGAGAGGACAGCGAGGAAGGATGCAAGCTTAGAAGGCCAGAAATCAACTTTTAATGTCATCACAGTTCTGAAGGAGAAAATCTGCTGTATGTGGGGAAAAGAACATTAGGCCCTAGAGAGGTACTGTGTTGGCATTCATGGATAGCAACCAAAGGTGTTCATGTTTTGGTTCTTCCTGAGGTCACCAGGGTGCTGAGTCTTATAAAGGTAACCTGTGAGATGGTCACCTTTCACAGAGGAAGTGTGCAACTCTGGGGGGAATTCTGCCTTTTCTCAGAATTCTCCAAGGAGTGATCCTTATCTTATTTTGCCCACTCTAGGCACCCAGATCTCAACTCAACCTTTAGAAAGTTTTGATGCTGTACAGTATCTGTATATAAAATGGCTGGAAGTGACAAAGGTATCAACAGAATTTGGTGAGAAGGCTGAGCTGTTGTTGCATACATACAACTAGAAAGCACTTTACTACTCTCAAGACACGACAAGACTTCTTTCATTTCCCCCACCATGAGCATGCGTGGCCTCTAACCGGTGGGGCTAGCCCATTATAGATTATTCTGGATGTGCTGAGGGGAAGTCTTGCCCCACTCAGCTAGTTTGTACTGGCATGGCACATTGATTTTCAGCACCAATATTCCTGAATCTTATTTCCTTTTACATTTTTTCATCTGGGATACATAGGCACCTCTGGACCACCCTGAATTTTTAGATACGTCTAGGCTTTATACTGTGAGTGAATATACAGTATGAAGTGAAGGATTCATCCTACTGCTTGCTTTCGGCTATAAGAAAAGCATCCAGGCACTGGGTTCTTTTCACTGGAATTCATGAATACCAGAGAAGTGGCAACTATTTAAATACCTTTATGAGCAATAAATTGGTCTATATTAAATGGTTGATAAATATTAGAACTCAAATGTGTACATTAAATGTACCAAATTCTAGTGAAATACAAATTGAAATAAAGTAATATTTGAAAGCAATTACCAAAATATTTTAAAATGCTGACAGAATTATGAAGGAAATGGTATTTTAGGTTAATGCAAATTGATCTAGTCCTCTTAAGAAACATATATTATCAAGAATGACAAAAATCTTCATATACTTTAACCAAACCACCTCACTCTTTTGAAGTTCACTCATTGAAATAACCAAAATAACCAAAAAGAAGCCTCATGTATGAAAGTATTCAATTTCATGCTATTCTTAATATATGAATCTGTGAACAAATATTTCCAATAAGAGGGTTGGTTAAACAAATGATGATCTGCTAATTGGATCAAACATTGTGTAACTATTATAACAACACTGTGTGAACACTATAAATAGGATAAAAAATGTGTGTATCTCCAAGCTTTATAATGGGAGCAGATTACAGAAGTACATATTTCCCATGATTATTACTGTGCACATATGTATATTCATTCATTCACTTTAGAACGGTTTTTGAGCACTGACTATATAACAGATGTTGGTGCTAGGTGTAGGAAACACAAAGGTGAAAGATATTCCTGCTCACACAGAGGGTTGGCCCAGCTGGAAAACAGTCATGAGAACAAACGGAAAAGTGTAGTCATTCACAAAATGCCATTGGAGAACAGGAGGAGCCTTTAAGTTGGCTGAAGACTCAAAGAAGGCTTCATAAAAAAGCAAGATTTTTATATGGACAAAATTTGACAGCAGTTAGAGAAAAGAAATCAGTTGTATGAAAGTGTAAGTATTAGAAATGACTCACACCTTTTTAAACATATGTATTGAGATTTAATTCACATACCGTAAAATGCACCGATTTAAAGCGTACAGTCCAGTCCTTCTTAGTTTATTCATGCAAACGTCACCACAATCTAAGTTTAGAACATGTTCATCATCCCAAAGAAGTGTCGTGTTCTCGCTCTTTCTAATCTCTTCCAATGTTAAATGATTTTGTAGTAAAGAATCAAGGTGTGGGCTTCCCTGGCGGCACAGTTGTTAGGAGTCCACCTGCCAATGCAGGGGACACGGATTTGAGCTCTGGTCTGGGAAGATCCCACATGCCGCAGAGCAACTACTGAGCCCATGCACCACAACTACTAAGCCTGCACTCTAGAGCCCACAAGCCACAACTTCTGAGCCTGCGTGCCACAACTACTGAGCTCATGTACCACAACTACTGAAGCCTGTGCCCCTGGAGCCCGTGCTCTGCCACAGAAGAGGCCACTACCATGAGGAGCCCGTGCACTGCAATGGGGAGTAGACCCTGCTCGCCTCAACTAGAGAAAGCCCACACAGCAACGAAGACCCAACACAGCCATAAATAAATAAATAAATAAATAAATAAATAAATTTTAAAAAATGAAGGCGTAAAGACAGAAACCTTTGGTGTCTGCCATTGTGGGAAACCTTTATGTTGCTTGCGAAACAAACCACAAATAGTCATCATGTCTTTAAGTTTTAATTTTATTAGTGACAAGGTAAATAGGTACATGAAAATCTTCACAGATATCTACACATGTATTTAAATAAAGCAAGAGTTGAGTTCAAAGAGTGGGGCTTCAGTGGCGACTGGTCCATGTTGTTTACTTAGTGTATAAAAATCTCCAAGTTTATAAAACTTGATTTGCCCATTTTTTCCCATTCTTAAAAGCTAGCTGCAAGTATTTCAAAAGGCATATCTAAAATATAGATAGATTCTAAGAGAAGCACGGCACATTACGAATGACGAAAGTGATTGGCTTTACATGATGAGAAGCAGATTCACTCAGTGCACTGGTAGAATATTCTCCATGCGGGGGATGCTCAAGAACGCACCCAACCTCAGTGTGCGTTGATGGCCGTCTGTGAACTGCCTGCAGGTGGCAGCGCCTGTCCTTCTAGGCGGGGACCACTCTTGGCTGAGACTGTGAGCCTGGAGCTTGCCTCTGAAGTCCTCATACCTGCTCTGTTGTGGATCCAGCCTTGCCCCTGGCACCTCGAGTCTCCTCCAGGTGCCTGTACGCCCTGGCTTATAGGGTCCCAGACCTAAGAGTTCCTTCGCAAAGGGTAGCTTAAAAGGCAATAGGTGTGTTTTCTCAGGGATCTTTTATTCTCTCTTGGCCAGAAGTCAGGCATGATGAGAAGAGTTGGGGCTTTATTTGGGGGAAGAGAGACCCATCTCTGTGATATGATTGGAGAGACATCCCTCCAATCATCTTACAGAAACGGCCACCTCCCTGTACGACCAATTCTACCTAGACAACTAACACCTAAGACCCCCTGAGGCTGGTGTGGGACCCTCCAACTCTTTGAAACGTGCAGTTCTCACCCAGTGAGCCACACACACTGGGAGCCAGACTTTGGTTCCTGACAGCTTGAAACCACTACCGTGACAGAATTTAACCACAAGCAGGCAGAATATGAACTGTTCAGTGTATTCGTCCATGTGCCTTTCGTTTGGTTTCCAAGGAAGTTGTGCAGCTGTAACCAAATGGCTCCTCTCCAGGTTAAGGCATGACCGAAAATTTAGTGTCTGTGAGTCTGGCTCATCTTTCAAATCAAGTGTGATTGTTGAAATAGGGATATAAATTTTCCAACTGCTTCATAAACTTAAGGATTTGGGTCTGCTGGTTCTATCATACTTAATATTCAGGATATTAATTTAAAAAATAACTAATGCCAGTGTAAACATGCTTTTGATACATAGGTCTATAAAATATTGCACATAAATATAAAATTTGTTCAGCATCTCTTCATAATAGTTTTTCATTATCATAAAAAGGATACAAACTTGGGCAGACTATATAAATTTGGCTGGTCAATTTTACTTGAAAAATGATACTGTTACACATGATTATGGATTATTTACAAGAGTTTTAAACATAAAGTTTCTGTGATGGTTAAATTAAAGATAATGGGAAAATAGCTTAAGTAAAAATTATTTTCCAAAGTCATGTACTATAAAGATTAGCAGTAAAAATGAATAGTAAAGTGGGAATAGGCAATTCTAAATAAAATCCCTAGGAACATGTTTTCTAGGTTCATCTCACATCTGCCTAACTTCATGTTTCCTCCTATTTATGTTTAACATGTCTTTTCTGTGAATATAAGTTTGAGGTGTAGTAGAAAAAAATAGGTGTTTAATACCAAGCTAAATGTTGGCATTGCCTCTTGTAGATATTAAAAATAATATGTTTACCCAAATTATTAAATTGCTTTTTTATTAATGGACTCTAGAAATTTTACCATTACTTTTAAGCACCACCTAGGGTCAAGAGTCCCTGGAAATTTGTATATTGCTAATTAAGTCAACGGAAAGATGATTGTTTTTTTTTTTTGTAAAAGGAAATACAAATGCAACTTTTTGCAAAGCTAAATTAAGCAGATGTGAGTCCCTGGAAAGTGTGAATGAAAGTAATTTCAGGTAGAAGGCAGCAAGGTGTTAAGTGAAACGGTCTTCGAATACCAATTTGCTTTTCTTTAACGCTGTCTAAATCCTGACTAAGTTCTGTTAAATGATATATTCTGCACAAACTGGATATCTCGGAAGGAAATCTAGTGAGTGATTTTGAAAACCAGCAAACCAAATCTTAATTTCCAAACCCTCTAGAGTATCAGCCTAGAGCCATGGAAAATAAATAAATAAATCGTTATCCTCACTTACAAAGATGATCTTTGCCGTTTCCAAAGTACTTTCACAGTCCCAACAGCATAGGCTGGTCTCCCTGAGCAGTAACGTCATTAGAAATGTTTCTCTTCCAGAGGGAGGTGTCAAATATTCCGTTGGATACAGTAGTGTCGGAAGGTTTGGTCCTAGTTCACCTTCTAAAGTCTATCCTAATTCAGACATTGCGTCTTTGAGACTTCAGTTGGATTTATCTGGAAAGCAACCTCACGTTCCCATACCCATTTCAGAGTGTCTGCCAAATACGGAAGGACTCAAAGCCAAAGACATCTTCCACGATTGTCTATTGTTTCTGCAGCATCGAGGATGCTTCCTTCCCCAAAAGGGTCACTGGGATCCGAGGCAACTTTTCCAAAGCACAGTGTAGACAAGGTGATACCATGGCCTTTCCATTTCTTAGGACACTGGCAGGTAGAGGAAAACCTTGGTTGAACCTTCCTGATCCTTCTTTTCTTTGAACTGGACCAGTGTCGGAGTTTGTTTGGTCTTTGGTTTTCCTTTTCACGCCTCAGGGGTTTTCTCATTGGTCAGCTGTTCCCTGTCATTCATATCATCCTGGGGGGGTCTTGCTCGGTCAAAGAATCCGCACTACAAAGAGAGAAACGGGCTAGCAAGTCAGGTCATCCTGAGAATTTGTGAAAGTCCTCATTCTAAGAGTTTTCCCTTTATTTGTTGTCTAAGGAATTTGGTGCTCTGAGAATATAATCTGCCCAATTCTCCAAATTAGGAGGTGAAAGCAGTGTGTTCTTTACCTGCAGAGAGGAGTTCATTGCCTACGCAGAGCGTCTGTATCCTTCCTGCCATGTCCATGGTGGTGGGAGAATGTTCATTTTATATAAACCTCTTATGAACCTTGTATATTTTTCTGGGGTTACAGCAACCTGGCCCAAGGAGTCCCTCTCTGCTTTCGACATGTTTTCTGGAGCCAGCAACAATGTGAACTGCCAGCCAGGGATGGCAGATTCCTGAAGTGGACTGTGGGCTACCTTGGGATGGACTGAAGGAAGAAGTGAGGAGATGCTTGTCTATCTCTCTGCACTTGGTGGAACATACAGTATATGGAGGAAAATTAGATGGGTCCTTTATTTCAATCCCAGAACATCTTCGGGACTCCGAAGATCAATCAGCAACTTGGGGAAGAGGTGATTATAGAATTTTCATTCTCCTGAATTTCAAAGGAGTACTTGGTCTAGGAGAATATAACTTTTCCTAGAAACCTAGAACCTTAATTCTTATTGTTTCTTAGGTTGGAAGCCCCATTTGTTGGGTTTGACTTATAACCATTGAGTCATCTTTCCTTTGTAGGACTAGTGCAATATTCTATCAATTGCTGTGTATCGTTGCATCATTTATGGACATAAAGTTTCTATAAATAACAGACTAACATGAAAGTCTATTTGTAAAGGTAGACTGTGCAATAGACCTTTGTGGGCTCAGGATGGCACAAAACAGCTGATAATGTTCAGGAAAGCCATTATTTAACTCAAAAGGCAAGGTTTTATCAGTTTATTAAGCATGCCTCATGTTGTTTCAAAATAAAAATACACTATGATTTTGGAGAATGACAACAATAGTGATTAACCAAGATGTGACTGGATTAATTACTTGCACAGTCATGTCATTGTGACATTGTTTCTATTTTGGAATGGAAAGCTCTGTGAAACTTGGCAGTACTGTGGTTTGGGGACCAGAAATTAATTCACATTGTAGACTTTTAGCAGAAACTTCAGCAAAACACATGAAAGAGTAAGTTAAGGCTTCTTAATGGAGATGGAGTAGTTGGCAAGATCAAAAAAGCAAGTCTGAGAATATTAGAACATGCATGATCTATGTGGTGTCATTGAAAGCCCATGTAATAATTAATTACTATATTAATTGCATCCGTGTAGTGCTTATAAAGAAAACTCTCAAAGTATTGCTGATAGGATTGTGTCAACAAAAAGCTTAAGATCTCGATTAATTAAATAAGAAAAAGAAGTCTTCATCATAACATGATCACTCCAAGATATTGGAAAGAAGATCACAAGCCTTAGTTAATAAGGTCCAACTCTCTTTACATTTATTTACAAGAAATTACAAGATAAAAACGTCAGTAAACACCCTCAATCTTCTTAAATGTCAGTTCCACAAGCATACTAAGTTTGCCAAAGCAAACAAGACCATTTTCCCTTCATGTCCCTATGTTGGAAATCCCCAAATCATGCCTCCAGCCTTGTCTTTTAAAATCCTAGGTATATCCTTCTAAATCCTCTCAGTGGCCTCCCTACTGAAAAAGGAAAAGAAAGCAAATAAACTTACCTTCCATAAAGCCAAGGTTAAAATGGCCAGAACCAATAATCCAAGAAGTATTGCTAGTATTATTACCCATAACGGGATCGAGAAGGAAACATTTGGGGTTGCCCAAATAACCGATGTTTTAATCTGGAATGGAACATAAAAGAAATGAGCTCTAACTTGAAAACTATTGGGTGAAATAGAGCAGTAATTACCAATATAATACTGGGGAGAGTACTTCTGAAAGGATCCATGCAATAATTGATATCACCCCAGTGGAGATTTGATGGTTTACAGCACTCGAACATGGCATCTTAAAAATTGGCACATTCTCAGGCCTCCCAGGTTAGGTGCAAGTCCAATTACAGACATTTGGTGGGTGTTTGGCTTATACCAACCCAGAAACCCTAGAATAGAATTGAGGTGGAAAGGAGTTACCTTAAATTGGGTTGGACCTTTTACGGCCAAAAATGGCTAAAAGTAGACCCTACAAAAAGCCAAGTCTGCCCACACGTTTCTCCACAGAACTGGGCTCACCTCACTGAGAGGTGAGCTTGCAAACAACCATGGACTGCTGGAGTGCAAGAAGGATAGACATCACCGAATTCCCCATTTTACAGATGAGAAAATTGAGTCCCAGGGGGCTAAGTGATCCACAGATCTAATTAGTGTCACTGCCTCTTTAGCCCTAGGCTCTGTGCTCTATCAAGAAAGAGCCATCATTGCTCTAGTAGTCACAGTCATGTAAGGCCATGATGCATTTTATGAAAGTAACTCACATTTTATGAAAGTAACTGTAGTCAGCGACATGAACGCTAATTGTCCCGATGTATTGGAGCTGCCTTCGGTCTTAAATCCAACTTTCAGTTGCTATTGGGCCTCACTGAATTCCCCACTGTTGCAAGGGAACTTAGAGGAAAAATGAGACCTTCCCAGCAGGACTGCACACTCCATGTGTGTGACCCACCCCTGCCTCCCCACGTGGGAAGAAGAAGCTCTCCTATAGCCCATGTGCTGGGGACCTCTGCCTCTGGAGACCCCCAAACAAACCAAGGAGAGACCCAGCCCTGCCGCGCACAACTGCTGTCAAAGAAAAGAGAAAGAAAAACATTCTTGGGTCTAAAATGTTATTCACCAAAGCAGGCCTATCTGGTTTTAGAGAGAAGTGAGCATCGCCTCAGTTGAACTGGTTCATGTGCTCCTCGTTTTAACTGTGTTGGTTGGAAGGATCCTGAGTCTCATCCTGACCCACATGCAGAAACTCTAGGCCGCACTCCCCTACCCCACCAGGAGGTGAGAGTGAACTCAGGGCGGGTTGGTGGTTCTGGTGCTTCCCCTGGCTGGAAACATGGGTGTTTTCATAGCCCGTACCCTAGCGCTGGGTCCTGCCTCTGCTCACGTCTTTTTTTTTTTTTTAATATTTATTGATTTGTTTTATTATTTATTTATTTATTTTGGCTGTGCCTGGTCTTAGTTGCGGCATGTGGGATCCAGTTCCCCACCCAGGGATCGAACCCGGGCCCCCTGCACTGGGAGCGTGGAGTCTTACCCATGGGACCACCAGGGAAGTCCCTCTGCTCACATCTTTCCTTTCATCTTCTTAACTAGATTTGAGCATTCTGCCTGTGCTCTTCTTAGCCTGTCAAGGTTTTTATTGCTCCTTCATCCTGGTCCACGTCCCTTGTGCCACACACATACTGATGACTTAATTCACTTGATTCTCCAGCCCCAAGTATCATTTACATCCAGGCTGAACAACGACACTGATGGTGGTGAAACCGCTAGAGATTCCACGTGGTGAGGAATGCCGGGACTTGACAGATGCTCTCAATGAGAGAAAGGCTGGCGTAACCTACTCACCTTTGTACCTTCCTCCTTTGCCTGTTAGCTTCCCTGGCCGGTGTTGCCCCTATTCATCCAGAGCATTGATAGGAAGTTTCATGATAGCAACGTTCCATGACCACAGTGGGATCACACTCACCCTACTTGACACGGTTTGAGGATGGGACACATGGTACCAATTTTGAAGAAATGCATTGCAAGGACTCAAACATCTCCATGCCACCTGGAATCTGCAGCCTAGGTAATTTACTCTGAAGTGATCCTCTGCATGGATATGGCTCCACAAGCCAGTTGGGGACCAGACCATTTCTCTTTATATCCCTTTTCCTTGGTGAATTACATCTGATAATGTATGAAATCAGTGCTCAATCCTGCATCTTAAGGTGCTCAGAGAAAGGGCATGAAATGATAACTTAAAATGACCCTAATATTACTGGAGGCACACTGATACAGTTGTTTTCTTTTAAACATCTTTATTACAGTATAATTGCTTTACAATGATGGGTTAGTTTCTGCTGTGTAACAAAGTGAATCAGCTATATGTATACATATATCCCCATATCCCCTCCCTCTTGTGTCTCCCTCCCACCCTTCCTATCCCACCCCTATAGGGGCTCACAAAGCACTGAGCTGATCTCCCTGTACTATGCAGCTGCTTTGCACTAGATATCTATTTTACATTTGGTAGTGTATATATGTCCATGCCACTCTCTCACTTTGTCCAACCTTACCCTTCCCCCTCCCCGTGTACGCAAGTCCATTCTCTGTGTCTGCATCTTTATTCCTGTCCTGCCCCTAGGTTCTTCAGAACCATTTTTCACTTTTTTTTAGGTTCCATATATATGTGTTAGCATACGGTATTTGTTTTTCTCTTTCTGACTCACTTCACTCTGTATGACAGATTATAGGTCCATCCACCTCACTACAAACAACTCAGTTTCATTTCTTTTTATGGCTGAGTAATATTCCATTGTATATGTGTACCACATCTTCATTATCCATTCATCTGTCGATGGACACTTAAGTTGCTTCCATGTCCTGGCTATTGTAAATAGTGCTGCAATGAACACTGTGGTACATGACTCATTTTTAATTATTGTTTTCTCAGAGTATATGCCCAGTAGTGGGATTGCTGGGTCATATGGTAGTTCTATTTTTAGTTTTTTAAAGGAACCTCCATAGTGGCTGTAGCAATTTAAATTCCCACCAACAGTGCAAGAGGGTTCCCTTTTCTCCATACCCTCCCCAGCATTTATTGTTTGTAGATGTTTTGATGATGGCCATTCTGACTGGTGTGAGGTGATACCTCATTGTAGTTTTTTTTGTGTGTGTGGTACGCGGGCCTCTCACTGTTGTGGCCTCTCCCGTTGCGGAGCACAGGCTATGGACGCGCAGGCTCAGCGGCCATGGCTCATGGGCCCAGCTGCTCCACGGCATGTGGGATCCTCCCGGACCGGGGCACGAACCCATGTCCCCTGCATCGGCAGGCAGACTCTCAACCACTGCGCCACCCCTCATTGTAGTTTTGATTTGCATTTCTCTAATGATTAGTGATGTTGAGCATCCTTTCATGTGTTTGTTGGCAATCTGTATATCTTCTTTGGAGAAATGTCTGTTTAGGTCTTCTGCCCATTTTTGGACTGGGTTGTTTGTTTTTTTTTGATACTGAGCTGCATGAGCTGCTTGTATATTTTGGAGATTAATCCTTTGTCAGTTGCTTCATTTGCAAATATTTTCTCCCATTCTGAGGGTTGTCTTTTCGTCTTGTTTATGGTTTCCTTTGTTGTGCAAAAGCTTTTAAGTTTCATTAAGTCCCATTTCTTTATTTTTGTTTTCATTTCCTTTTCTCTAGGAGATGGGTCAAAAAGGATCTTACTGTGATTTACGTCATAGAGTGTTCTGCCTGTGTTTTCCTCTAAGAATTTGATAGTGTCTGGCATTACATTTAGGTCTTTAATCCGTTTTGAGTTTATTTTTGTGTATGGTGTTAGGGAGTGTTCTAATTTCATTCTTTTACATGTAGCTGTCCCATTTTCCCAGAACTACGTATTGAAGATGCTGTCTTTTCTCCATTGTATATTCTTGCCTCCTTTATCAAAGATAAGGTGACTGTATGTGCATGGGTTTATCTCTGGGCTTTCTATCCTCTTCCATTGATCTATGTTTCTGTTTTTGTGCCAGTACCATACTGTCTTGACTACTGTATCTTTGTAGTATAGTCTGAGGTCAGGGAGTCTGAACCTCCAGCTCCGTTTTTCTTTTTCAGTATTGCTTTGGCTATTTGGAGTCTTTTGTGTTTCCATACAAATTGTGAAATGTTTTGTTCTAGTTCTGTGAAAAATGCCGTTGGTAGTTTGATAGGGATTGCATTGAATCTGTAGATTGCTTTGGGTAGTATAGTCATTTTCACAATATTGATTCTTCCAATCCAAGAACATGGTGTATCTCTCCATCTGTTTGTATCATCTTTAACTTCTTTCATCAGTGTCTTATAATTTTCTGCATACAGGTCTTTTGTCTCCTTAGGTAGGTTTATTCCTAGGTATTTTATTCTTTTTGTTGCAGTGGTAAATGGGAGTGTTTCCTTAATTTTTCTTTCAGATTTTTCATCATTAGTGTATAGGAATTCAAGAGCTTTCTGTGCATTAATTTTGTGTCCTTCTACTTTACCAAATTCATTGACTAGCTCTGGCAGTTTTCTGGTAGACTCTTCAGGATTCTCTATGTATAGTATCATGTCATCTGCAAACAGTGACAGTTTTACTTCTTCTTTTCCAATTTGTATTCCTTTTATTTCTTTTTCTTCTCTGATGGCTGTGGCTAAAGCTTCCAAAACTATGTTGAATAATGATGGTGAGAGTGAGCAACCTTGTCTTGTTCCTGATCTTAGTGGAAATGGTTTCACTTTTTCACCATTGAGAATGATGTTGGCTGTGGGTTGGTCATATATGGCCTTTATCATGTTGAGGTAGGTTCCCTCTATGCCTGCTTTCTGGAGAGTTTTCTTTTATCATAAATGGGTGCTGAATTTTGTCAAAAGCTTTTTCTGCATCTATTGAGATGATCATATGTTGTTTATCCTTCAATTTGTTAATATGGTGTATCACATTGGTTTGCGTATACTGAAGAATCCTTGCATTCCTGGGATAAACCCCACTTGATCATGGTGTATGATCCTTTTAATCTGCTGTTGGATTCTGTTTGGTAGTATTTTGTGGAGGATTTTTGCATGTATGTTCATCAGTGATATTGGCCTTTAGCTTTCTTTTTATGCGACATCTTTGGTTTTGGTATCAGGGTGATAGTGGCTTCGTAGAATGAGTTTGGGAGTGTTCTTCCCTCTGCTATATTTTGGAAGAGTTGGAGAAGGATAGGTGTTAGGTCTTCTCTAAATGTTTGATAGAATTCGCCTGTGAACCCATCTGGCCCTGGGCTTTTGTTAGTTGGAAGATTTTTTTTTTTTTTTTTTGCGGTATGTGGGCCTCTCACTGTTGTGGCCTCTCCCATTGCAGAGCACAGGCTCCGGACGCGCAGGCTCAGCAGCCATGGCTTACGGGCATAGCCTCTCTGTGGCATGTGGGATCTTCCTGGACCGGGGCACGAACCCATGTCCCCTGCATCGGCAGGCGGACTCTCAACCACTGCGCCACCAGGGAAGCCCAGTTGGAAGGTTTTTAATCACAGTTTCATTTTTAGTGCTTGTGATTGGTCTGTTTACATTTTCTATTTCTTCCTGGTTCAGTCTCCGAAGGTTGTGCTTTCCTAAGAAATTGTCCATTTCGTCCAGGTTGTCCATTTTATTGGCATAGAGTTGCTTGTAGTAATCTCTCTTGATCCTTTGTATTTCTGCAGTATCAGTTGTTACTTCTCCTTTTTCATTTCTAATTCTGTTGATTTGAGTCTTCTCCGTTTTTTTCTTGATGAGTCTGGCTAATGGTTTATCAGCTTTGTTTATCATCTCAAAGAAATAGCTATTAGTTTTACTGATCTTTGTTACTGTTTCCTCATTTGTTTTTCATTTACTTCTGATCCGATCTTTATGATTTCTTTCCTTCTGCTAATTTTGGGGTTTTTTTTTGTTCTTTTTTTCTCTAAATGCATTAGATGTAAGGTTAGGTTGTTTATTTGAGATGTTTCTTGAGGTAGGATTGCATTGCTATAAACTTCCCTTTTAGAACTGCTTTTGCTGCATCCCAATGGTTTTGGGTCATCGTGTTTTCATTGTCATTTGTTTCTAGGTATTTTTTGATTTCCTCTTTGATTTCTTCAGTGATCTCTTGGTTATTTAGTAGCATACTGTTTAGCCTCTGCGTGTTTGTTTTTTTTCTTGTAACTGATATCTAGTCTCATAGCATTGTGGTCGGAAAAGATACTTGATACGGTTTCAACTTTCTTAAATTTACTAATGCTTGATTTGTGATGTAAGATATGATCCATCCTGGAGAATGTTTCATGAGCACTTGAGAGGAAAGTGTATTCTGTTGTTTTTGGTTGGAATGTCCTATAAATATCAATTAAATCCATCTTGTTTAATGTATCATTTAAAGCTTGTGTTTCCTTATTTACTTTCATTTTGGATGATCTGTCCATTGGTGAAATTGGGCTGTTGAAGTCCCCTACCATGATTGTGTTACTGTCGATTTCACATTTTATGGCTGTAAGCATTTGCCTTATTGTATTGAGGTGCTGTTATGTTGGGTGCATAAATATTTACAATTGCCCTATCTTCTTCTTGGATTGATCCCTTGATCATTATGTAGTGTCCTTCTTTGTCTCTTGTGATAGCTGTTACTTTAAAGTATTTTGTCTGATATGAGAATTGCTTCTCCAACTTTCTTTTGATTTCCATTTGCATGGAATATCTTTTTCCATCCCCTCACTTTCGGTCTGTATGTGTCCCTAGGTCTGAAGTGGGTCTCTTTTAGACAGCATATATATGGGTCTTTTTTTTGTATCCATTCAGCCAGTCTGTGTCTTTTGGTTGAGTGTTTAATCCATTTACATTTAAGGTAATTATCAATATGTATATTCCTATTACCATTTTCTTACTTGTTTTGGGTTTGTTTTTATGTCTTTTCCTTCTCTTGTGTTTCCTGCCTAGAGAAGTTCCTCTAACATTTGTTGTAATCGTGGTTTGGTGGTGCTGAATTCTCTTAGCTTTTGCTTGTCTGTAAAGGTTCTAATTTCTCCGTTGAATCTGAATGACATCCTTGTTGGGTAGAGTAATCTTGGTAGAGTAACCCTAACCCTAAGCCTAACCCTTTCATCACTTTGAATATGTCCTGCCACTCCCTTCTGGCTTGCAGAGTTTTTGCTGAAAGATCAGCTGTTAATCTTATGGGGATTCCCTTGTATATTATTTGTTGCTTTTCCCTTAATTTTCCCTTAATTTTTGAGAGCTTGATTAATATGTGTCTTGGCGTGTTTCTCCTTGTATGGGACTTTCTGTGCTTCCTGGACTTGATGATTTCTTTTCCCTTATTAGGGAAGTTTTTTGAATTATAATCTCTTCAAATATTTTCTCAGTCCCTTTCTTTTTCTCTTCTTCTTCTGGGACCCCTATAATTCGAATGTTGGTGCGTTTAATGTTGTCCCAGAGGTCTCTGAGACTGTCCTCAATTCTTTTCATTCTTTTTTCTTTATTCTGCTTTGTGGTAGTCATTTCCACTATTTTATCTTCCAGGTCACTCATCTGTTCTTCTTCCTCAATTATTCTGCTATTGATTCCTTCTAGAGAATCTTTAATTTCATTTATTGTGCTTTTCATCATTGTTTGTTTGCTGTTTAGTTCTTCTAGGTCCTTGTTAAACATTTATTGCATTTTCTCCATTCTCTTTCCAAGATTTTGGGTCATCTTTACTATCATTACTCTGAATTCTTTTTCAGGTAGACTGCCTATTTCCTCTTCATGTTTTTGGTCTGGTGGGTTTTTACCTTGCTCCTCCACCTGCTACGTATTTCTCTGTCTTCTCATTTTGCTTAACTTACTGTGTTTGGGGTCTCCTTTTCACAGGCTGCCGGTTTGTAGTTCCCGTTGTTTTTGGTGTCTGCCCCAGGTAGGTAAGGTTGGTTCAGTGGGTTTTTAGGCTTCTGGTTGGAGGGGTGTGGTGCCTGTGTTTTGGTGGATGAGGCTGGATTGTGTCTTTCTGGTGGGCCGGACTGTGCCTGGTGGTGTGTTTTGGGCTGCCTGTGGACTTTTAGCATGATTTTAGGCAGGCTCTCTGCTAATGGATGGGGTTGTGTTCCTGTCTTGCTAGTTGTTTGGAATGGGGTGTCCAGCACTGGAGTTTGCTGGTTGTTGAATGGAGTTGGGTCTTAGCGTTGAGATGGAGATCTCTGGGAGAGCTCTCGCCAATTGATATTACGTGGGGCCAGGAGGTCTCTAGTGGACCAGTGCCCTGAACTTGGCTCTCCCACCTCAGAGGCTCAGGCCTGACACCCGGCTGGAGCACCAAGACCCTGTCAGCCACACGGCTGCAGCATCCATCTGCCATTATTGTTGCTTTCTTTCTCTCTCAACAACTGAGCACGATAACATACACCCTCTTTCTTCTGAACCGGAAGAAGCTGAAGGAGAGCTGGTGGGAGCAGGAAGGGCCACAGTCACCATTGAGGCTTGACTCCATGGAAGTCAAAACAGCGCGAACCCCCTTCTTCCTGCGCCCTGCACCAACTTTCCCAGCATGTGAGCTGCCGCATCACTTTCGCCTTGTGATACAGTTTTCAGAATGAGAATTTCAGAATTTTGGAACTACAAAGGGTAGTAGTGGTCATGCACTCATGAGCCAGTTACAGTGACCTAGGAGAGAGAAAATCTGGTGCCATGGACAATTCTGAGGTTTCTTGTAAATGTTTCTTCCGCCTAAGCTCTAAGTCCACTAAGGAAACAACATAGTTTTGGTCTGTATTTTGTGCATGTGTTAGAGATCACCAAAATTTACTAATAGATAATTTACAGGAACACAGGCAACAATATTTTTCCATGTTCCCTCTTCTGATGTACCTAATTAATATCTGGAGTCACCTCCCAATGTTTGATTTTAACATAGGAAACAGTTCTAATTTTGTAAGTTAAAAAAAAAAGCTAAGCTAAAGGAGTTGAAATAAGGGCTGATGGTCTGTTCAAATTGTTGGTTTAATAAAAAGAAATGGAATGAGAGAATAGCTGCTGAGTTTTTGCTGAGTTTCTTTGCCACTTGGCTATTGCAGGCTTCAATGTCTTACCTATAAAACTAGTCTGTCGGGGCTTCCCTGGTGGCGCAGTGGTTGAGAGTCCGCCTGCCGATGCAGGGGACACAGGTTCGTGCCCCGGTCCGGGAAGATCCCACATGCTGTGGAGCGGCTGGGCCCGTGAGCCATGGCCGCTGAGCCTGCGCATCCGGAGCCCGTGCTCTGCCACGGGAGAGGCCACAACAGTGAGAGGCCCGTGTACCACAAAAAAAACAAACAAACAAAAAAAACAAACTAGTCTGTCGGCGTACAGATGGTCAAAAGGCACATGAAAAGATGCTCAACATCACTAATTATTAGAGAAATGCAAATCAAAACTACAATGAGGTATCACGTCACACTGGTCAGAATGGCAATCATCAAAAAATCTACAAAAAATAAATGCTGGAAAGGGTGTGGAGAAAAGAGAACCCTTTTACAGTGTGGGTGGGAATGTAAATTGGTACAGCCACTATGGATCACAGTATGAAGGTTCCTTAAAAAACTAAAAATAGAGCTACTGTATGATCCAGCAGTCCCACTCCTGGGCATATATTTGGAGAAAACCATAATTCAAAAAGATACATGCACCCCAATGTTCACTGCAGCACTATGTATTTACAATAGCCAGGACATGGAAGCAACCTAAATGTCCATCGAGAGATGAATGGATAAAGATGATATGGTACATATATACAATGAAATATTACTCACCCATAAAAGAGAACGAAATAATGCCATTTGCAGCAACATGGATGGACCTGGAGATTGTCATACTCAGTGAAATAAGTCAGACACAGAAAGAGAAATATCATATGATATTGCTTATATGTAGAATCTTAAAAAATGGTACAAATGAACTTATTTACAAAACAGAAATAGAGTCACAGATGTAAAAAAACAATCTCATGGGTACCAGGGTGGAAAGGGGGGAGAGATAAATTGGGAGACTGGGGTTGAAATATACATACTACTATATATAAAATAGATAACTAATAAGGACCTATTGTGTAGCACAGGGAACTCTACTCAATACTCTTGTAATGGCCTGGGGTTGAAATATACATACTACTATATATAAAATAGATAACTAATAAGGACCTATTGTGTAGCACAGGGAACTCTACTCAATACTCTTGTAATGGCCTATATGGGAAAAGAATCTAAAAAAAGAGTGGATATATGTATATGTATAACTGATTCACTTTGCTATACAGCAGAAACTAACATTGTAAACCACCTATGATCCAATAAAAATTAAAAGAAAAAACCAAACCCCGCCCCCCGCCATGGTCTACCTGTGGAAACAAGCAGGAGAGGTCACTCACAAAGATCTAATAATGATATTTGAAGGTTTTTTTGCACAAGTGATGGAAAAGTACAAATAAAATACCCCATTTCATACCCCGTTAAATTGAACAGGGTATGCTTAGTAGGGTGTCTAGAAGCAGAAAACAGCTTTACAAGGTATAATTACAAAATCTACTGGCTTTCCGTTTGCATTTGCTTCCAAAGAGTCTGACAAGAGTCTTAAAACAGTCTCAGAGAAGATGATCACTGATGTCCTTATCCGTTCCAAAATCTGAAATTCTCATCACCAAAGCTTTTGCCAGTCTGCTCCTGGTAACATTGAACAATACCATTTCATACCCTTTCTCTGAGCGCTTTGAGTGGAAGGATTATGCATGTCATATGCGTTCACCATCTGTAATTAACTAAGGGGAAAGGACGTAGAGATTTAAAGGAAGGCAAACTCAGTGACTTTGCCCCCAAGCCTGCATTCTGCTCTCCTCGCCTGCTGCCTTTAGGACTTCTGTGTGGCACGGAGGCTGCCCGATCTCGATCTAAACCGGGTGCAGGTGCAGAGACCTTCTGTTGCTCCTGGTGGTTCCCTAAGCTTATCTAGGTTTTTCACTGCCTAGTCGAGAAGTTGTTACACTAGAGACAGTAGAAATACAGAACAACAGTAGTGCCTCAGAGCACTTCTTCGGATTTCCAGGGCTGAGGATTTAGGTGGCTGCTGCTAGAAAAGGGTGGATGAGTCAAAGGTAACACAAGTCATCCAGGTCTTGGAAGGAGAGGTCTTTCTGAGAACACATTGATTAGGGAGTCAGGTGACATATTCAGGTCTGTAAATGGCAACGGGGCATTTCATCTGCAAGTGGAAACAGGTAAAGCCAAGCTTTCCTGAGACTCAATACTCTGTATAGACGAGAAACTTAAACTCTACAGGCAAGCTTAAGAGAAAAGACTTAATTGATCACTTTTATGGGACCAGCGTTTATTTAAATTTGTCATAGTCCTGTGGAAACCCTAGGATGGTTTGGAAGAAGCTTGGCCATGAAATAAAATGTTGAAAAATACCCAAATTTTGTTATTTCTAATATTTATATTTGGCAGCTCATTTTGACAAGCTCACAAGAAGCTTAAATTATCCATTGGATAATAAATAAGAAAAGTAGGTCTTAATTTCTAGAGTTCCTAATGACTTAACACCAATTTACAGTAAGAATTTTTCATTCATTTCGAATAAGATTTATTAAACACCCTATGTTCTCTGAAGCTCTGCTGGTATTATCAACAGCTCCAAGCTGGAACACTCTATAACTCTGCTGTAGATCAGTGCTCTCCAATAGAAATATAAAGCAAGCCACGTGTGTCATTTAAAATTTTATAGTCATCACATTTAAAAAGAGTAAAAAGAAACATGGGGCATTAATTTTAATAATATATTTAATTTGACCCTAAATATCAAAATTATCATGTAATTGATATAAATTATATCAACATGTAATTGATATAAAAATATTCTTCCTTTTTTTTTCTTTTTTTTTTTTTTACTAAGTCTCCAAAATCCAGTGTTTATTTTACACTTGCAGCAAGTGACAACTGCTGGATTTTTATTGGTTAAAGTAAAATGTATTCTTACCCAAAAAATAAAGCTGTGTTTAATGGAAAAAATATCTTATACTGCTACAGTTTTAAAGTTTACATTTAAGTGAGTTAAAATGAAGTAAAACTACTAGTTCAGTTCTTCAGTCACTCCACCCACATCTGGGGTCCTCACCATCCATGGTAATGTGGTGAGTGGCTACCATATTGAACTGCACAGCTCGAGAACTTTTGTATAATCTCACACAATGGTGTGTTGAGCCAAATTACCCAAGTCCCTCTTTATTAGATTCATTTTTCAAGAAGGTGGTCCCAAGGTGGACAATGGGGTGTATTTAGGACTAAAGCTTTACTTTAAGAACATGGGCTTTGGACTACATATTTCAACTGCTTTAAGAAAGAGTCACATTGAGTAACTTGAGTACTTAAAACATAGGGAGAAAAATTCAATTATATGCCAACTAATTAACAAACTTTTTCTTTTTTTTAATGTATCAAGAACCTATGGCTATTTAAAGAAATAGTATAAAATTTTAACAATTCACTTAATATAACTATCTGCAATTTTAGGAAGGGGGATCCATGAATTGTAAGTGGTTTAGATGTTCTTAAAGCAATGCTAAGTAGGGAACATTTAATCTTACCTTCATCATGTTGTAAATCTTGTTGTTCTTTATTATGGTGGAAAGACCATAAATAAGTCTTTAATATGCCTACATTTTATCGTTGACATTTATGGTATGTTTTTGTATATTTTGACAAAATACCAAGGTAGAAGGAAAAAGCTCTGTTGTATTTGAAGTGGTAATTAATGTTGATGTCTGTATTTATGTATCACAAAATCTTGTGTAAACATACTTCAGTGGGGTCACAAGAATGTTTTATATAAATGTACCAAGACACCCTACCTAGAGTGCCATTTAGAACAAAATAATAACATGAAGTGGACCAGCTGAACATACCTTTTAACAACATTCAAATAGCCCCTATGAGAAAAGAAGTTTGATAAGTTTGAACTCCAGACAATTGTTTCATGTAAGAGATCCATTTTAAGATTCTGAAGTTTTGCTAACAACTCAAAAAGTCAAATGAACTCATAGTTTATGTGTGAGTTCTTAATTAAGGATTTTACTGAAATATTTTATAATAACTGTCTTTGGAGTTACACCAGACAATAATATCCTCTTCTAGATGTAAATTATTCGGCTTTAGTCACATGACACACAAATGCCAAAGTTTATGAATAGGCAAAAAATGTGTTCAAATAACTGAATGATTTTTTTTTCTTCTGGGCTGTAATGATTCAGTATTTAGTCATATTCCCTTTACATCATGCAACCTATTCCTTGCCTCTGAACACGACAAGTGTCACCTGGCATGGAGAGTTCATTTGTTACAAACACAGACACTGTGCCAGTAGCAAGTGGGGATTACTATTTTCTTCAATATGGAAAGTTTATCTAGGGTTCAAGAAATGGTTGCATTATGACCATGTTGAAAAGGAAGCACAGATAGACTCCTCATGGCACACAAGGGCCTAGTAAAACAAGCAAATATTTTTGTCTTATTACCAAAGAAGGAACCGAGATGCTTTCCCCAGTGGCAGAGTATGGATTGGAGCTCTGATGATCCTCCAACCACCTAGTCCTAGTCCAACTGATTCTATCACCAGGAAGCAATTCCCTTCTGCTGGGTCCTTTTCAAGATAAGGATGACAGGATTTTTGAGAACACGCTCCAAGAAACATCTGCCAGCTCCAAGCACAGTCCTCTCAAATCAAGCCTGTAGGGCACAGCTAACTTCCTACTGGCAACATCTCCTTCAGTCAGTCAGGGATTGGGAGACCTAAACAGTTTTCCCATAACCTTTACATAAATGGCGCAGTAAATCATCTACATCAGATAACAAGACTTTTTAAAAGATGGCAGGAGCAAGGGTGGTGTGGATGGGGGAAGCATGTATCTGATCATTTTGTGGATCTTTGGAGATGAGTTGAGAACAGCAGGCTGGCACCTGTGGCCAGGACAGAAAGATGCAATCCTGTTGATGGAATTGACTGTCACATATGTTTCTGTTATGGAGCATGTGCTCAGAGAAAACAAAGGACCCAGATTTATCTCCCTTAGAGTTACAAGCCTTTGAACCTCCTTGGATGAGCATTCTATATTAAAAACCCAAAGCCTCTGTTTTCTAGGTTGAACATAAATCCAAACTCCAGCAGACATCTCGTAAGAGAAACAGAGGCAAGCTAAGTGAAGAAAGATGTGGCAGTATTTGCTTTAAATGCCACCAAAGTTTACTGAAATATTTTGACTGTGTGAATCCATGGATGTTTCCAATTGGACTTCCTGGACTTTGCTGGAGAAAGTAAGACATTTTGGGAGGGTTACTATTATTGAGACCTGAGACTTAACTCATTTTAGGTACAAAGCTAGAGCTTTTTATACATAATTTTAATAATCTTCTTAACAATACTTTCAGGTCAATGTGGTTAACAGCCTCAGCAAAGTACATAGAGTGATTTCCAGAAGGTTTCCACTTAGAGCAGGGTGGATCCAGGGTGAAGGCCAGGAGAAGCTGTTTTGAAATCTGTGGATTTTCTTCGATGCTGCCTGCCTGTGTTAGAGGCTCCCAATCCTAGCTTCACTGCAGAATCATCACTTGTAGAGCTTTCAAAGCACAGTGGCAGAGCTCCACCCGACTCACTCAATCCTGATGTTTCAGATGGGGTCTGAGCATGTATAAACCTTAAAAGTCACATGGATGGTGATTCTTTGCATACTCAGGGTTGAAAATCACCAATCAAGGGATGAATTTAAATTTTAAAAAGTAGATTAGGCTAGAAAGAGTAAATATTAGTTACCTTTTTAAGACCTAGGCTGAAGAGAAATTACGAGAGTATCGACTTTTACACCGTCCGAAGCAATGCTTCTCAAACATGACAGGGTACCTGCTGCCCTGATGATTTTGATAAAAGGCAGATTCTGACTCAGCGGGTCTGGAGTGAGGCCTGTTTCTGAATTTCTAACAGTTTCTTAGGTACTGCTGATACTGTTGGTCTGCAAAACACATTTGAGTAACAAGGACCTGGGGACTAGAATCCAAGTCGAGGTTGCAAGTTTCTATGGCGTGACCAAGAGATGAGGTTTACATGTTAACATTGTTTCCCGGAGCCCTCACTGTGGTCACTGTCACCGTTAAAGGCAGGGTTTTGGTGACTGTGCTTGTTCATCCCCCGTCATCTGTTCTCCCCTCTGCTCTGCATGGCCTTGCCAGGTTGCTAGCAGTTGTGCTGTGACAGATATGTGGGTGTCAGTAATGTTTAATAGCCTCAATTGAAAACCTGTTTCATTCAAATGAAGCTCAGAGTGTACTTCTTTCTTCCCCCAGGTATTACTGGTCTTTGCTTAGAAAGGAAAGATGACTGTCCCTGTAGCTGGTCTGTGGCAACTGTCCCTAAGGAAGAGTCTCCCTCGTCCCTCACTCACCAGGCTGTCTTTAAAATTACAATCGGAATGACTTCATTCTGATGATCATGACTATCTGGACGTCTTTCAAACAAAAGAACCTCATTAAAAAAATGGTATTAGTCCTGAATTTTATGGGGGAGGGGTAGAAATTTACAATGAAGGTTTAAAAATGTGATCAAATAACACTAAGGAATTTCCAGACTGAAATAAGAAAATAGTGATCTGAAGCGGGAAACTTTTCTCAAGCCACTGTAATAAGCATGTAAACCTACCACAAGCAAAACAGTGATTTAAAAAATAATTTCAATAAAATTATTTGGACCCATATATTTTAAGATACTCACTGCTATGCTGCCTTCAGGGAGTTTGGCTGGCTGATCTTTATAAGGCATCTTCTTAACTTCAAAGGACACCAGGGATGCAAGAGAATAGGGATCATTTTTCCTCTGAAATTAAAAACATTTAGTTAAGTATAGTCCATGTAAAGCTTTTAAAAGTTATATTGGCAGCCAACCGGTTGTTTTTCATGTTGTCCATTTCCAAAGCAAAATTTCCTGCTTCCTTCTCTCTTCCTTTTCTCTCTTTACTTTTTCCACATCCATCTATCCATTCATGATCCATTCATCATCTCCCCGTCCATCTTCCGTCCATCATCCACCCATCCGTCACCCATTCACTATCCATCCAACCAACCATTCATCTTCTTCTTATTTCTAAAGATAATTCATCTTATGAACAAAAGATTTGGCATAATAAGGTTAAAATAAAAATAGAAAAGCAGAGTTCCTAAAAGGAGTAATAAGCACAAGTGCCATTAGAAGAACATAACAGGGAGACATCGTGGGTTACAAATTCTTGTTATCTGAGAGAAGGAAATATTTTAGGAGAGAGACTGCTGCTAAGTTACAAAGAAATTAATCACATTTCATCTTATACAGAAGACCCAGAACAGATCCCTCAGTCATGGCACTATTAGGATTTTGGGTTGGTTAAGGAACTGTCCTGTGCATTGTAGGATGTTTAGCAGCATCCATGGCCTCTACCCTCTAGATGCCAGTAGCACCCCTCACCCAGTTGTAACAATTGAAAGTGTCTCTAATTACTGCCAGTGTCCTTGGGGAGCAGAATCCCCCTGGTTAAGAACCACTGACTTAGAGCCATACAGTGTTGTTGACAGAACTCTTCAGCAAGTTCTTTTTGTTTAATCGGTTCTCATATTAACTGTTGATTAAGGTCAAGGGAAAGTATTTAAGAGTAACTCAAGGAAAACCATTCTGAGAACTTAAGCTCCTGTGGTTCTCCTCCATTTAGCTTGAGACAGTGATGAGATCTATCCAGGGGTGGGCTGTAGCTGGCTCATAATGGCGCTGGAGAGCAGAAGGTTAAAATTTCAAGAATTTTGAGTACCTTTTGTCAAATAGAGCCATTATTAAAACAAGTTATATATACATAAACGTTAGTAAGTTATATTTTTAAAAAGGTAGTAAACACTCTAAACTCAGTACTTAGTAATAATTTTATTGCATTTTACTATTATCTATGCTCTTGATATTATTTAAGCCTATTGTATCTGTAGGGGAAGCACTATATGGTGGTGTGCTGCTCTGCATCTCTTCCCAACTCTGTATTCAGTGATGTCATGTTGGCAGCTTGAAATTGACCATGGCGGGAACAGTTACACCATGGGAATCAGCAAATGTTACATTTCAGAGTTTTTTTCCCCTCCAGAAAGTGGTTTATTAAACATTTACTAGCACTTCACCATCTATAATCCAATGTTGGGTTTCTTGAGGCCAATCCAACAGGTTGCATTGTAATAATTTCAATATTTTTACAAATTTATTTTTCCCCTGTGGTTCAATTTTTTCTCCCTTCAATAAACCCCATTTCTTCTACATGATGAGGACAGGCTAGAGTATACAAAACTTTTATATATACATAAAGTCACTACTTCTTTGGCTTTTTTGTTTTTTCTATCCTGACATTATAGGGTAAGCAACTTTGTTCATTTGGAAAAATTCTTTTTTGGTTGTTATTCTTCCTATGTTCTCTTGTCTCCTGGCATTTCCATTTTAACTGAAAGCTGGATTTTTGTTTGTGTGAGAAGTGTTTTTTAAAATGTGGAAATCTTTGCTCATAAAATCTTGTGTGTACTTGGTGATTTAAATCTACTTTCCTTAATACCATGGCTGACAGAAGAAACATGACAAATTCTGGTAATAAGATTCTGTGCATAAGGGTTATAATAGCATATTCAAATGTGTGTCCAGGCTCCCAAACCTTCAAATAACAAGTTTTCTTTAGTCTCCAAGTTCAATAAAAAAAGCGCTGGTAGAAAATAATTCCCTTGCTCTTGAAGTCACATCTTTGGGAAACAAATCATGAGAGAACTCTATCTCCAAATCAACTCTAGATGGAAAGTTTTTGTCCTACATGATTCTGCATTTATGAACATGGAAGTTTCTTAATGAATAACAAATGAACTTAATTACAAAGCAGAAATAGAGTCACAGATGAAGAAAACAAACTACGGTTACCAGGGAGCAAAGGAGTGGGGGAGGGATAAATTGGGAGATTGGGATTGACATATACACACACTATATATAAAATAGATAACTAATAAGGACCTACTGTATAGCACAGGGAACTCTACTCAATATTCTGTAATGATGTATATGGGAAAAGAATCTTAAAGAGTGAATATATGCATATGTATAACCGATTCACTTTGCTGTATACCCAAAACTAACACAACATTGTAAATCAGCTATACTCTAATAAAAATTTTAAAAAAAGAGAGAGATGGGATTTGAAGTCTGGGATGTGGAGAAACATGTTTCTCTGAGGGGATTTTCTCTCACCTTCCTTTAATCCCTCTACTCTTGGCCATTTTGAATCTTCCTCACATTTTCCATTCATCACCCATCTTTACCGTCATTTCCCTTGGTTCACAAAATACTGTGCTTTGCTGAACCTCAGAAACACCTGGGATCAGGTTCACAGATTGTGATTCACTAAGTCTGGGATGAAACTATAGTTGCCCTATATTGTTTGGAATTTCCACATTGTTGTTTAGTTTTTTTATCTTTCTTGATTATTTTCTTCCCCGACAAGATTACCCGAAACTGGAAGGCATAGAGCATGGCATATAATAAGGCTTATACCTTCCATAGCACCTGGAACAGTATGCCCGGAAGGGCTTCATCAATCCTGCTTGACTGACAGCATGAACGGATGGTGAATGAACACATCAGATGGCTGCCTTATCCGATGACCCTCCTATCCCATATCCACCCATTTGATAGCACCTTATAAAAGGTTTAATTCTGTCAATTATTGAATTGGACCTCCTCCCCCATCAATGAGATTAGGAAGTTCAGGAAGTTGTAAGAGAAGGTAGTGACATAAAATGAGGGCTGCCGATCATGATAAGGGGCTATGGACACACTCTCACCTCCGTTACCTAATTCAGTGATGCAAATGGACACAGTCTGGGATCTGAACAAATCTGGTGGTAGGCAAATAGACTGTAAATAATACAACTCATAGATTGATCTGTTCTTTTTTTTTTTTTAAGAAGATGTTGGGGGTAGGAGTTTATTAATTAATTAATTTATTTTTGCTGTGTTGGGTCTTCGTTTCTGTGCGAGGGCTTTCTCTAGTTGTGGCAAGTGGGGGCCACTCTTCATCGCGGTGCACTGGCCTCTCACCGTCGTGGCCTCTCTTGTTGCGGAGCACAGGCTCCAGACGTGCAGGCTCAGTAGTTGTGGCTCACGGGCCTAATTGCTCCGCGGCATGTGGGATCCTCCCAGACCAGGGCTCGAACCCGTGTCCCCTGCATTAGCAGGCAGATTCTCAACCACTGCACCACCAGGGAAGCCCTTGATCTGTTCTTTATTTTAAATTATTCTCCAAAAGCAATGTTTCTTCCACCCTTTTCAGTAAAAAAAATGCTTTTTTTTTCATTTTTCTAAGATGCTCTGAAGCTCCACGGAATGGGAAATATGAGCTATTAGGCTCTGATCTACATCAGCATCAAAGATACACGAGTCCTGTGTCTATAAGTCAAAATCCTGGTACAGGTAAGCGTTTAACTCATGAAAAACAATCATGAGCACAGTCCTTTTATTGATTCCATGTTCAAAGTTGAATGCTTTCAGCAGTGCTCTTTACATAACTATGATATTATTCTTCTGTTAAAAAATCATCTCTTCTTCTGCATGGCAATCTACTGCTGTAATAGCCATCACTGCCATATTCTAGGCAATTTAGGATTAAAAAAGCAGCTGGAGTTAATATCCCTTGACAATATCTTGAACCCTCCACATGCCCAGCTAGCTGTTAATCCTCAGAAAATGCCCTATCCCTCTGTCATTGCCACATCATTTAAACTGCGGTTTGCAGCCCACCACCTGCCTGTTATGTACTAGTGCACACAGATTGGCTTATGGTCATGGTACTAATAAAAATTACAGAGCTGGGGACAAATGGAGTGGAGAGTGAGGCTTTTAAGTTGGTTAAAGACCTAGTGAGGGTGGCTGAGACCATGAAGAGCTCCCCCGCTGCTAAATTCCTTCTCAAGAATTATTTTTAAACCACACGTCCATTTTATAAAGCCTGTGTTTAAATACTCAATATCTCCCAGAAACAAAGCCTTGTGGGACAACAAAACTTAAAACAATTACTGGTCAAACTTTAAGCTGTTAAAGAGGTTGCTCTTTCAAGCAACAATCACAGCACAGATCATTGCTTAGAATTAAAGACCCGTATGCACGTTTACCATGTGGGCAAAACCAAACATGATACTGCAAATCACGTCAGCCTAGAATCATAAACTTTCTCTCCTGGATTAGGAAGGCAGAAAATGTTTGCCTCCTGCTGGGTTGTGTGACAAAACTATTAAAGACTTCCAGGACAGGCTTCCCTGGTGGCGCAGTGGTTGGGAGTCCGCCTGCCGATGCAGGGGACATGGGTTCGTGCCCCGGTCTGGGAAGATCCCACATGCCACGGAGCGGCTGGGCCCGTGAGCCATGGCCGCTGAGCCTGCGCGTCCGGAGCCTGTGCTCCGCAACAGGAGAGGCCACAACAGTGAGAGGCCTGCGTATCGCAAAAAAAAAAAAGACTTCCAGGATGTAGTATATTCTTTGAGCGGCAGGCCGGCGGCAGTTTGCAGTAATGCTCTCCTCTTTAGCCATCAGCTTCTGAGACTGGTTTAAGCAGAAACAGTGGAAGTACAGAAGTTTGGGTGATGGCTGTGGGTAAACATGAAGTGACGTGTGCCAGTCTCTCCTGAATCTTTGGAAGCGTCACTTTGCTCTGCTAGAACCTCAGAATGTCCCTGTAGGTTGTTCTGGTCTGACTCTACTTGTGCTAAATAGTTATTGTTTAGAAAATCCTAGTGGGAAGCAGCCGCATAGCACAGGGAGATCAGCTCGGTGCTTTGTGACCACCTAGAGGGGTGGGATAGGGAGGGTGGGAGGGAGACGCAAGAGGGAGAGGATGTGGGGATATATGTATACATAGAGCTGATTCACTTTGTTATACAGCAGAAACTAACACAACACTGTAAAGCAATTATACTCCAATAAAGATGTTTAAAAAAAGAAAATCCCTCAATTGCTATTGACTTCTTCCATATCCACTGGGTCTTCAACAGGTAGATGAAGATGCAATTTTCTTTTCTGTCTTTTTTTTTTTTCACTTCTACATGGTGAAAGTGCTTTATTTTTTAAACTTTTTAAAAGATTTATTTTATTGAAGTATAGTTGATTTACAATGTTGCATTAATTTCTGCAAATTGATTGCAGAGCAAAGTGATTCAGTTACACATATATATATACATTCTTTTTCATATTCTTTTCCATTACGGTTTATTACAGGATATTGGATATAGTTCCCTGTGTTATACAGTAGGACCTTGTTTTTATCCATTCTATATATGATAGCTTGCATCTGCTAACCCCAAACTCCCAATCCATCCCTCCTCCACCCCCCTTCCCCCTTGGCAACCACAAGTCTGTTCTCTATGTCTGTGGTTCCGTTTCTGTTTCATAGATAGGTTCATTTGTGTCATATTTCAGATTCCACATATAAATGATATCATATGGTATTTGTCTTTCTTAAAGGTGCAATTTTCGCTCCATAGGTCTTCTATTGGAACAGTATGTTATGCACAGACAGACGTATGTCATCTGAAATAGTCATTTCCCCCTTGACTATAATGTCCTAATTATTTTAGTCCTGCTTCACTGAAACGCTGTGCTTCCTCATTTCAGTAGGATGTGATGCCCAAACTAATAGGAGGGGTGGATGGTTATCATTTAGACTGTGTGGGCTTGGGAATTCATTAAAACTCATCTCCCCCGACTCTTAGAGAAAAAGTAACAGCCGAAAAGCAGAATGGCTATGAGCAAATTGATGGCATGCAAGTGGTACCTGAAGCAGTGCCTGGCACATAGTTGGCAGTTGGTACTTCATAAATATTTATTGAGTGAATGAATAAATCAAGGTTTAACAACAACAGCAAAAAGAAATTGTGCACTGCCCTTCTCCTTAGGTCAGTTGTTCAAAGCCAGGAATGATTTTGCCCCCAGGGGACACTGGCGATGTTTGGAGACATTTTTGGTTGTCACAGCTGAGGTGAGAGTTGTTCCTGGCATCTAGTGGGCAGGGGCCAGGGATGCTGCTAAGCATCCTATCATGCACAGGACCACCCCACAACAAAGAATTCTCTGAACCAGAATATTAATAGGGCTGAGGTTGAAGAATCCTGCCTTAGGTTAAAAAAAAAAGAAAAGAATGCTTCACAAAAAGCTTTTTAAAAATACTTTTAATTTTCCTCCTCTTTATTTTAGAAACAAAATTATATAAGATTTGTGAGACTACCGCAAGTATTCTGACTCATAGAAAACGTGAGACTCTAGAGCTACAAAATTCTGTATTATTAGCTAGACTCAGAAGGATTTTATCATTGGATTTTCTATGGTACAATGAAACAAATGAGTTTTCTGGTAGTTAAAATTTGGGCAAGAATGCATAGACTTGAGTTTTAATTTAGCTTTTCCCCCCAAATCCTCCCCAAACAACAAGGTCACAACACAGCAGTCTCATTTAAATAAATAGCAATTTCCACGTGGAAAAATTCATCTGCTTAGTATAAAGGAGATTTTAAACCTTTAAAATACACACAATCAATATAATCATCCTGAGAAGTATGGGATGCCACAGTCCAGACAAGCCAAAGCAGTGAGGAATCTACAAATCAACATGCCTGGAACTTTACTGAGAACCTGTTCTGGCTGAAGCCCAGGCTGTGGTATCACCAGACAAGAACTTACTAGGACACTATCTCTTCCCCTGCTAAACTATTTATATTTGAATTGTTCTGGGCATATGGCTTGAATTATGTTCTTGTACTCACCATCATTTCATCAACTACTATTTACCAAGGAACTGCTAGATAGTGTTCAGACAAACAGATTTGTTCAAATCTCAGTTACTGTTTGATGGTCTTAGGGACTGAGCATATTTAAATTGTGTTCACTTAACATATCACACACACACACACACACACACACACACACAATGGAATATCATTCAGCCATAAAAAAGAAAGAAATCTTGCTTTTTGCAACACCATGGATGGACCTTGAGAGCATTATGCTAAGTGAGATAAGTCAAACAGAGAAAGAAAAATAGGGTATGAACCCACTTACGCGTGGAATCCAAAAAAAGCCAGATTCATAGAAATAGAGAACTGATGGTTACCAGGGGTTGTGTGTGGGGGAAATGGATACATGATGTTAAAGGAACAAACTTGCAGCTAGTACATCAATAAGTCCTGGAGACCTAATGTACAGCATAGTGATTATAGTCAACAATACTGTAGTATAAACTTCAAAGTTGTAAAGAGCCCATATCTTTTTTTCTCACTGCTGTGGCCTCTCCTGTTGCGGAGCACAGGCTCCGGACACGCAGGCTCAGCAGCCATGGCTCACGGGCCCAGCCGCTCTGCGGCATGTGGGATCTTCCCAGACCGGGGCACGAACCCACGTCCCCTGCATCAGCAGGCGGACTCTCAACCACTGCGCCACCAGGGAAGCCCAAGAGCCCATATCTTAAAAGTTCTCAACACACACACACACACAAAGGTAATTAATTATGTGAGGGGATAGAGGTATTAACTAAGCTTATTGTGATAATCATGTCACTATATAGTATCAAATTGTCATGTTGTACACCTTAAGCTTACATAGGTCATATGTCAATAAGATCTCAATAAACCTTGAAAAATATCAACTTCACCTGATGGGAAAGATGACCAGCTGACCTAGGCTCCATTCCTTCCAGACAGTTCTTCAAAATTTTTTTAAAATTAAAAAATTAAATGTAAAAAAATTTGAAAATCTAAAAATATAAAAAATTTTAATGGAAAAAATAGAAAAAACATTAAAAAAGTTAAAACATCTAAAACTCCTTTTCAAAAAAGCTTCCCTCTGAGCTTTTGAGAAGAGGTTTCCCGTGAGTGGCACGTCAGTGCTGCACTGTTTCTCTTACCTGGAGAAATGTCTTGGCCCATAACCGTGACCTGACTTTCAGGACAGCGCTTTCTCCTCCCCCTAGTTGTCCCACTGCACAGGAGATTTGTAAGCACTCGATATTTGTACAATTCTGCAAAAAACAACAGCAGTGGTGACGAACCAGTGTCTTTAAATTGTGGTAGAGAATCAACACCGAAGTCAGTTTATTTACATTTTGTTTCCTCAGAAGTCATCCCTTAATCCATAAACTTTAAATAAAGAACAAGTACACTGAAATGATCAAGAAAAAACACAGTTTGGTAGGAAAGATGCATCAACATTAGTGGTAATGTAGAGCTAAAACGGAACATAAAATACAACATAAAATTTAAGCTCTGTTCTAAGGACTTTAAAACAATCTTCCCACATCAGTGACTGAACTGCTGTTTCATATTCTCAGAACTTGGGAAGATATTTCTTATAGACAATCACAACACCTGACCCTGGACTAAGTAAATCCTGAAAAAGCTTTGGAGGAAGGTCCATGAGTCCATTATCTCAGAGACCAAATGATATTAAGCCATTGACAGGTATTTGTTCCATAACATTATTCTATCTAAGTTACTTACTGGTTATAAGGCAGAATCTCCTGCAAGTTCCATCCATTAAGCTGCATTTATTTACTTATTTATTTATAATTTTTATTGGAATATGGTTGATTTACAATGATGTGTTAGTTTCAGGTGTACAGCAAAGTGAATCAGCTATATACATACATATATCCACTCTGTTTTAGATTCTTTTCCCATATAGGTCACCGCAGAGTATTGAGGAGAGTTCCCTGTGCTATACAGTAGGTTCTTATTAGTTATTTATTTTATATATAGTAGTGTGTATATGTCAATCCCAATCTCCCAGTTTATCCCTTGCCCACCTCTTTCCCCCCTTGTAACCATAAGTTTGTTTTCTACATCTGTGACTCTATTTCTCTTTTGTAAATAAGTTCATTTGTACCATTTTTTTAGATTCCACATACATTAAGCTGTTTTTAAACTAGTCTGTAGGGTTGCCTAACTTATAATGGGTAACTTTTAATATATGAAATGCATATTCCTAGAAAGTGTTCATTATGATGACATTCTATCGAATTGTATTTTTCTGATTGGATCCCAATATGTAAATCAATGGACACCTTACAATTCATTTTCTGTGTGCCCATGGATAGGATGATACTTCTCGAATTGTACCCCCTCACTGACCTGAATTTATCTTGTGGATTGTGTTTTATTCATTTTCCACCTCTCAAGCACTGTTGCTCAGTAAGCATCAGTTTATTGGATATTATGTGAAGTAGTGGACTGAGGCATCTCACTTTAATGACATTGATAAACCACAGAGTAACCTGAGGAATGTACTACTGATACAATTAAAAACTGTTTTTGGACTTCCCTGGTGGTCCAGTGGTTAAGACTCTGCCCTTCCACTGCAAGGGGCACAGGTTTGATCCCTGGTCAGGGAAGTTTCCGCATGCAGTGCGGCCAAAAAGTAAAACATAAAACATAATTCTCAACTTAAAAAAATGGTTTAAAAAAAAAAACACCTTTTCTGAGAACCTCAGAATTTTCCAAAAACAAAGCAGTCAGGATTTTGTATCTGATAAAGTCCAGTAAGGCCAGATTTCTCTAAGATGTTTCCAAATACAGGTGGGCTGGGCTGTTCTGGTTCCACTAGCTGGGCACTGAGAGGTTTGGGGCCTTGTGCCCTGAGCAGGAGCAGCAATCTCAAAAGTTCTACAGTTCGTGCCCCTTGTGAGGACTCTCATGTTTACCTGTGCTCCGTTACTGACATGTTGTGTATCACCAATCCCACCCTCTGGAGGCAAAAGAGGGGAATCAGAAGGAGATAATTCTTGTAAACTCCCTGGGATGATGGTCCCTGTTAGCTAGCTCTGTTGGAGGATTTTTTGAAAAGGTGATGCTCAGGATGAATCTTGAAGGGCGAGGAAGATTTACTTAGCAGTATGAGGTGATGAGGGCATGGTTCTCCTGTATAAGACCAGGGCATGTTCAGAAGAGAGGAGAAAAGGGTATTTGGGGGGTGGGGTGGGCAGGTGGAAATGAGATAGGAATGAGGGAAAGTCTAGGTGGTAAAGAATCTTCCTATTTGCTACGAAGTTTCAGTTTGATTCAGAAAGTCCTGGGAAGCCCATGAAGCATTTTAAGCCAGGAATCTAATCATGCTTGTATTTTAGGGGACGGATGGTAGGTGAGGAAGAATGGAGGGAGAAGAGTGGGAGGCAAGGAGGTTGATAAAGGCCAAGTGAGAAATGGCCAGAGTCCAAGTGAGAAATATGGGGCCCTGAACTGATGCAGTGGGACTGGAGAGAGGAAGATGAATTCTAGAGAAGTTTAGGAAGTAGAATAGATCCTTGGTGACTTATCAAAGGTTGGGATGAAGGAGAGAGAGGGATGGGGGAGCTCTTTTGTTTGGGGGATTGAGTGAATGGGTACTGGCTTTCCTGAGATTGGGAATGCTAGAGAAGAGGCACATTTCGGGGGGGTCGTGGAGACAGTTTTGCACACGTTGGGGCTGGGGTCGATCAGACATCCAGATGGACGTATACAGTCTAGAGTGTAGTCAGGAGGGGCTAAGATGGCAGAAGGCGCACCTAGGCATGACTGGAATCACACAAGGGTCACACAAGAAATTTCTCTGAAAGAGTAAAATCGATGGGAGAGAAGAGGAGGGGGCTGAAGATGGAATCCTGAGGCACAGGAGCATTTAGGGATGGGCAGAAGAGAAGTCGGTGAAAAATTCCAAGAAGGGGCGGACCAGAAGGCAGGAAGAGAACCAGAAGAGAATGTTGTGGGGATGGCAAGAGATGAGATGATTTCAAGAAGTGGTCAAGAGTATCATACGCTGAGGAGGGTCAGAAAGATAAGGTTTCTGTACACTGAGTAGTGAAAGGGAGCAAAAGAAAGCTTGGAGAGGAGGAGATGGGATGAAAAGTACAAAAGCAGCGGGGACCCAAGATGAGAAAGGCAAGGATATTCTTAGGCGGAGGAGAAATTATAGTTCCATGTTAACAGATACAGATTTTTCCTATGCAAATTGGAAATTATGATCCCAACACAGGATGCTGGCATTTTGCACTTTCAAATTCCTAATCAGAAATGGGATTCATAAGTTGTTTTTAACTAAATAAAAACTGTAGGAGGTCTTATTTAGCTTTTGATTTTAAAATAAACTTTGCATAATCACTCTCTATCCAGAAGTGTTTTGACTTGAGGACATGGGGAGGTGGATGATTTGCAATTTTTGAACCAATAAGAGAGAAAGGGAATAAAACATGAGTTAGCAAAACCAGATACGGAAATAAAGGATCGCCTTGCTCGCATCTGTAAATAATACGTTTCTACGATATTCAGAAGTTAAAAATAGTCTTGTGTTAAAAAGCTTTAATGAGACAGAGAAAGAGGGAAAAAATCTGACCTAACAACAGAAGTGAATAAAATATTCAAAGGAGTTTTAGTTATTGAACTCCATTGCCTCAGCGTATGCATGAGAAATACACCAAAGTGGAAAATCGAAAATATATTCAAATCTTGATTTTCCAAATTGTTGGTTCCCATAGGTTTGGACATTGGTTCGCCAGAGGGCTTTCTCATTGGCACTGAATATGAGAATTCTATAGCTGTTAGTGATTGTTTTCTTTTTTTAAAAAAATCAAGAAAAAGAGGGAGAGGACTCAAATCAATAAAATTAGAAATGAAAAAGGAGAAGTTACAACAGACACCGCAGAAATACAAAGCATCCTAAGAGACTACTACAAGCAACTCTATGCCAATAAAATGGACAACCTGGAAGAAATGGACAAATACTTAGAAAGGTATAACCTACCAAGACTGAACCAGGAAGAAACAGCAAATATGAACAGACCAATCACAAGTAATGAAATTGAAACTGTGATTAAAAATCTTCCAACAAACAAAAGTCCGGGACCAGACGGCTTCACAGGTGAATTCTATCAAACATTTAGAGAAGAGCTAACACCCATCCTTCTCAAACTCTTCCAAAAATTTGCAGAGGAAGGAACACTCCCAAACTCATTCTATGAGGCCACCATCACCCTGATACCAAAACCAGACAAAGATACTACAAAAAAAGAAAATTACAGACCAATATCACTGATGAATATAGATGCAAAAATCCTCAACAAAATACTAGCAAACAGAATCCAACAACACATTAAAAGGATCATACACCACGATCAAGTGGGATTTATCCCAGGGATGCAAGGATTCTTCAATATACACAAATCAATCAATGTGATACACCATATTAACACATTGAAGAATAAAAACCATATGATCATCTCAATAGATGCAGAAAAAGCTTTTGACAAAATTCAACACCAATTTATGATAAAAACTCTCCAGAAAGTGGGCATAGAGGGAACCTACCTCAACATAATAAAGGTCATATACGACAAACCCACAGCAAACGTCATTCTCAATGGTGAAGAACTGAAAGCATTTCCTCTAAGATCAGGAACAAGACAAGGATGTCCACTCTCACCACTGTCATTCAACATAGTTTTGGAAGTCCTAGCCATGGCGATCAGAGAAGAAAAAGAAATAAAAGGAATACAAATTGGAAAAGAAGTAAAACTGTCACTGTTTGCAGATGACATGATACTATACATAGAGAATCCTAAAGGTGCCACCAGAAAACTACTAGAGCTAATCAATGAATTTGGTAAAGTTGCAGGATACAAAATTGATGCACAGAAATCTCTTGCATTCCTATACACTAATGATGAAAAATCTGAAAGAGAAATTAAGGAAACACTCCCATTTACCAATGCAACAAAAAGAATAAAATACCTAGGAATAAACCTACCTAGGGAGACAAAAGACCTTTATGCAGAAAACTATAAGACACTGATGAAAGAAATTAAAGATGATACAAACAAATGGAGAGATATACCATGTTCTTGGATTGGAAGAATCAACATTGTGAAAATGAGTATACTACCCAAAGCAATCTACAAATTCAATGCAATCCCTATCAAATTACCAATGGCATTTTTTTTACAGAACTAGAACAAAAAAATCTTAAAATTTGTATGGAGGCAGAAAAGACCCCGAATAGCCAAAGCATTCCTGAGGGAAAAAAATGGAACTGGAGGAATCAGGCTCCCTGACTTCAGACTATACTACAAAGCTACAGTAATCAAGAGAATATGGTACTGACAGAAAAACAGAAATATAGATCAATGGAACAGGCTAGAAAGCCCAGAGATAAACCCACGCACCTATGGTCAACTAATCTATGACAAAGGAGGCAAGGATATACAATGGAGAAAAGACAGTCTCTTCAATAAGTGGTGCTGGGAAAACTGGACAGCTACATGTAAAAGAATGAAATCAGAACACTCCCTAACACCATACACAAAAATAAACTCAAAATGGATTAGAGACCTAAATGTAAGACTGGACACTATAAAACTCTTAGAGGAAAACATAGGAAGAACACTCTTTGACATAAATCACAGCAAGATCTTTTTTGATCCACCTCCTAGAGTAATGGAAATAAAAACAGAAATAAACGAATGGGACCTGATGAAACTTCAAAGCTTTTGCAAAGCAAAGGAAACTACAAACAAGACAAAAAGACAACCCTCAGAATGGGAGAAAATAATTGCAAGCAAATCAACGGACAAAGGATTAATATCCAAAATATATAAACAGCTCATGCAGCTCAATATCAAAAAAACAAACAACCCAATCCAAAGATGGGCAGAGAATCTATATAGACATTTCTCCAAAGAAGACATACAGATGGCCAAGAAGCACATGAAAAACTGCTCAACATCACTAATTATTAGAGAAATGCAAATCAAAACTACAATGAGGTATCACCTCACACCAGTTAGAATGGGCATCATCAGAAAATCTACAAACAACAAATGCTGGAGAGGGTGTGGAGAAAAGGGAGCCCTCTTGCACTGTTGGTAGGAATGTAAATTGATACAGTGACTATGGAGAACAGTATGGAGGTTCCTTAAAAAACTAAAAATAGAATTACCACCTGACCCAGCAATCTCACTACTGGGCATATACCCAGAGAAAAGCATAATTCAAAAAGATACATGCACCCCAATGTTCATTGCAGCACTATTCACAATAGCCAGGTCATGGAGGCAACCTAAATGCCCATCAACAGACGAATGGATAAAGAAGATGTGGTACATTTCTACAATGGAATATTACTCAGCCATAAAAAGGAACAAAATTGGGTCATTTGTAGAGACATGGATGAATCTAGAGACTGTCATACAGAGTGAGGTAAGTCAGAAAGAGAAAAACAAATACCGTATATTAATGCATACATGTGGAACCTAGAAAAATGGTACCGATAACCGGTTTGCAGGGTAGAAATTGAGACACAGATGTAGAGAACAAACGTATGGACACCAAGGGGGGAAAGCGGTGGGGGGGTGGTGGTGATGTGATGAATTGGGCGATTGGGATTGACCTTTATACACTAATATGTATAAAATAGATAACTAATGAGAACCTGATGTATAAAAAAAATAAAATTAAAAAAAAGAATTGAGGTATAATTGACATAGAACACGATTAGTTTCAGGTATACAATGAAATGATTCAATATTTGTACATATTGTTAAATGAGCACCACAATAAGTCTACTTAACACCCATCACCACACATAGTTAAATAATTTTTTTTTCTTGTGATGAGCACTTTTAAGCTCTACTCACTCAGCAACTTTCAAATATGCAGTATGGTATTAATTGTAGTCACCATGCTGTACCTTACAACCTCATAACTTAAATCATTGTTTTCTGTTCTATCATTCTTCCTGGAAACTTTTAAAAAATAATAATATTAGTTTTATTAATTTATCCTAAACTGCATAGCATATAGATTTCCTACTCTTATGTTTTGAAAAATATTACAGTGCCATAAAAATTTACAGGAACTTGAGTCGTATCTGCCAACTGCCATAGCTTTTTGCCATGTAATTGCAGGTAATTCTATCAATATTATAATAAATGTTCCTCTCTTGATTTAAGTTTAACTGATTATGTTAGACTTGCTCCTTGCACTTTGTGGCCATTTCCGTGTTTGAAACTGTTTGTATGGTCCAGATGAATTAAATACATGTCAGAGCATGTTCAAGACATACATTTTCACTAATTAAATTTTTATTGTCTTTTCGGTGGGATCTGGGGAAGAAAACTAGGCAAATACATGTGTTCAGTCTGTCATCCTGACTTGAAAAATTCTGTTTTATACTGCTGTTTTTCTATATATTTGGTTACTTTTTGCCCTACCCATCCCTATGTGTCTCTACTTGTGAAGTGCTGGGAGATTATGTAGGTTTTATTATCGTTTGTTACAGTGATCAAAGATTCTTGAGACAGTACACTCATTATATAATGTCAGGTCTGGCATAAATTTTTTAAAAAGACATACATTGAAAAAAACCACAACATTTTAACCTTTTTTACACATGCAACCAATGGCATTAACATTCACATTGGGATGAGTGGGAAAACTGAATCTAAAATGCTGAGTCATGGGACTTCCCTCTCAGTCCACTGGGTAAGACTCCATACTTCCACTGCAGGGCGCAGGGAGTTAATCCTTGGTCCAGGAACTAAGATAAAATCGTGCATGACACGCAGTGTGGCCAAAAAAAAAAAAAAATGCTGAGTCATGAATGCCGTCCACAGTTTTACGAAGGGCTGACTAAGCTCAGGCTAGATCCACCACAGACCCCACTGCTTTGGGCCCAGGAAATCTGCAAATACCATTCTCGATTCTTCCACTGCAGCAGAGAATTGTGAGATTCAGGAATGGAGTGTGACACCCCAAGGACCCACTGCATGGGCAGTGTTCCAGGCTCACTTCAAACTCTCACCAGTTCAGTGTCTGGGGACCCGCTGATGACTGAATCTTTGTCTTCTTGAAATGCATGAAAAGTCACCTTTTATGTTTTCTTTGTTATTTCTCTCATGTGGCCCCCAGGGCAGGTTCAGAAGAGTGAAAAGGTTATATCACAAAAAAAAAAAAAAGTAGTTGCTTTCACATCTACAATACGTACTGCCAAAAATTTGGGCATATCTGAGCCTGGGAGGGGACTGAAAAGCAGTACTTGACGTTAAAACCACATGCATTTGGGAATTCTGTCCAATCCAAAATGCGCGCACTGAGACAACTCACCAGGATCTTTGCGGGGCTCTGTCTGTGAGGCTCCAGCGCAGGCACATCTCTCTTCCTGACCAGATGAGGGATAGTGGAGTTTCGCAAAAAGGCGCTCAGCTCAGGCGTGTCTTCGGGCGGGGCAGCGGGCTGCAAAGAGCGAGCCAGAAACAGCACATCAGGTACATGAGCACTCGGTACCTTTTCATTAGCCTTGAGTGCTAGGCAATTTTTTTTTCTTGACTGTGATTCACCTGAGAATTCAGACCTAGTTCTCATTCACCACAAGCATACGCATCAGCAAGATGAACCCCACGGGCGGCAAACAAGCCTTTCCATTCTCCAATTACAGGAATTCCTGAAGCCCGGGGAATGCACTCCTGGAAAGTTTATCTTTGTAAGCATAAGATTTTAAGCAGAAGTGATTTCTCCATAAGGGCAGAGAAGGTGGAAGTGACTTTCTAAGCGTGAGCTGTCATTTTCCCATCACTTTGCTCTCACTGTCGAGCAGGGAACCGAGGAACGTTCTGTGTGGTGAGATGCATCCTGAGGTGGCAGAAAAGTGAGGTGCTGATGGTGGGGAAACAGCCAGATGTGGTCAAGGACTTGGGCGTGTCTGAGCCCCAAACCCTGTAGCTGTTAAGTAGCGCTCCCTCAGGAGAGAACTGTGTTGTAATGAAAATGACTCTTCCCTAGCACACCATGTGAGCACTGTGCCCTGATGGAGCTTGTTTTCAGCCCTTAGTTTGTTTTGCAATTGTTCCAGAACGTACGATGTTATCTCAGGCTCCGTGCTGGCCATATCTGATCACCAAATAAATATTTTGAGAATTCCAATAAATCACACATAGTATCCCATCAAAATTCTTTATTTTAGACCGACTGAATATAAAGCCTAATTTTTTGCTCTCCACTGCCCGTCCCTGACAGCACATCTTCTTTTACCCAGTCTTTTTTTTGTAGTCCCAGGAAGAATCCTAGTATGCTCATCTCCGTGGAATGAAAAAAGATATTCCTACACTGCAGCTGAAATGATAGTACTCATTATGTCCTAAGAACCTAGACAAATTTACTGGATCAACAGAAAGATAGAGTCCAGGCTTCTTGGTATGACACAACCCTCTGTATGCTGACCTCTGCCTGCTGCCCCAGCCTCCCCTTTTCATCAAGAGGCCCGGGCATCCTGCTTCCCAGCGAGCAGAACCACGCTCCGCTCCTGCCCTGCACCAGGCTGATTCCCTGAGGCCTGTCTGACGTTCCAGATGATGGCTCTGCTCTCCATCAGCACCTGTCAAGCTGTACAGTCACTGTCTGCCAACTGGTCTGAGTTGCCCCATGAGAAAATGTCAAATGAGAAGCATAGAGTCATATATAACATCCCAACAAATATCAGAAAAAAAAGAGAGGAAGGAGACCCAGCCAGGAAAAGTCACAGGGGGGAAATCAGATGTAGGAGACAACCCAGGAAAGTGTGATTCTACAGGAGCCTCAGGAAAAGAAAGTTGCAAAAATAGTGACTAATGGGCTCTTTGCTGTTCCTCCCATGGACAGGTTAGGGTCTAATCCCCCCCTTAAGCCTGGACTGGCTTCAGGGACTTGCTTGACCAAAAGAATGTAGCAGAAAAGAAAAATAAGTGAAAAATAAGTGACTAAGAATGTTAAATCCTGCAGAGGAATAAAGAAAGGTTAGAATTAAAAGGATTCACTGAATTTGTCACTTGAAATTATGGACATACGATCCAGCAACTCCACTTCTGGATGGTTACCCGAAGAAAACAAAAACACTAACTGGAAAAGCTATCTGCACTCATGTTCAGTGCAACACTGTTTCCAATAGCCAAACCTGGAAGCAACCTAAGTGTCCAACAACGGATGAATGGACAAAGAAATCGTGCTAAACATATACAACAATATACAATGCAGAATTATTCAGCCATAAAAAAGAAGGAAATTCTGCCGTTTGTGGCAACACGGATGGACCTTGAGGGCAATATGCTCAGTGAAATAAGACACAGAAAGACCTTATGATCTTACTTACAAGTGAAATCTAAAAAAACAAAAATAAAAACAAAATCAGGGAACAAACTTATCAGAGAATAGATTGGTGGTTGTGAGAGGTGAGGGTCAGTGGTGGGTGAAATGGGTGAAGGGGATCACACAGTACAAGTCTCAGTTATAAAGGATGGGATGTACAGCATGGTGACTATAAGCAACAATACTGTAGTGTATATATGAAGGCTGCTGAGAGAGTACCTCTTCGAAGGTCTCATCCCAAGGGAAAAAAAATTTCTAAATATATAAAGTGATGGATGTTAACCAGACATCGTGATCATTTTGCAATAGATACAAATACCGAATCATTATGTTGTGCATCTGAATACAATAAAATGTTATATGTCAATTATATCTCAATTTCAAAAAAAGAAAAAAAGAAGTCATGGATGCCCTTTCCTGAGCAGGGGATTGGTATAGGTGGAAACTGAACCACAGAAGCTAAAGAATGAATGGGTTTAGAGGAATGGATAATTATTTGAAGAAGTATGAAATTAAATCTTGATCTTATTCTCATATTAACTAATTCCTAACGGCTAAGAGATGAGGTGCAGCTTCATCCTCCAAATAAGAAAGCACTAAAACAAAGCAAAATAAAACATGAATATTCTTAGCAGCTATTTATAACAGAGACAAAAGATAGTAACGTAAAGCTTTAAGGGCATAAAGAGGATGCTGGTTTAAAAGTTATGACATTTATATAAAAGACTACTGGACAGTTTTTTTAAAATGATGTAGAGCTATGTAGTAATTTAGAAAGATATAAGATCTTAGCAAGAGGAAAAGGCAGGTTACAAAATTACACACATAATATGATTTCTTAAAATGGCTGTTTATTTACATTGTGTGTCAGAAATAGGACTATTTAGAATAGCCATCTAATTGTTAGGCAGTGGTGGAGTTTTAATGATATTAAGGAAGTTTTGCTAATTACTTTTTAGGTATGATAATGGAATTATGGATTTCTAAAGAGTGTCCTTAATTATTGGCAATATACAATGAAATGTTTATGGGTGAAGTGAAAAACTAATGCATAAATAAATAGAAAATATAACAGTAAATGGGTGGTGACATTACTAGAAATTAAATATTTTCTTCTTTATGTTTTTACATCTTGCCTGATATATTCCTATGATGGACGTTTAGTACCTCTTAAGATGAAAACCAAAAAAATTATAATAAGAGTAAAAGAGAAATAAGGAGGTAGGGGTAGCAAGCTTGGCTAACAATGGAAGGGAAAAGAAATCCGTTCTTGGAAGAGGACACAGAGGCAAGTTATTTGCTGATTGTTTGTTTTGAAGATGGAGGAAATTTAAGCAACTTTATAGGCTCCAAGGAAGGAGCTAGTAGAGAGGAGGTTGCAGATACAGGAAACAGGAGGAATAGTCGATGCAGCAAAGTTAAAGTTGAAACTGGGAGAAGAGCGTTCCTCTGAAAGTGCTGAGAGGAGCTAAGGATGCGGGAGCGACGATTGGAAGGTGTATGTGTGGGCGGGAGGCGGGCGGCGAGGAGGGGTTTGGGATGGGAAAGGGGTCACTTGAAGAGTGTCTCGCTTTAAGGTCACCTGCTAATAGTAGTGACGTTCGAGAGACTGGATAGGAGGTACGGGGAGAGGAGTGAAGGTCGGAGAAGCTGGTGAGGAGAGCCGGAGGGAGAGACCATCGGATGGCAGAGGGGAGTCTGCAGATGCTGCGGCCCAGTGAGCGCGAGCCGCCCCCGGTCTGCAACGAGCCCGCAGGCTAAGTGGGAGAGAAGCCAAAACCTGGGAGGGTGCAGGGACTCGGAAAGGACAGAGGACAGGGGAGGCGAAGGAAGGGAGCTTGTACAGGAATGTTTCAACCAGCTCTTTGTGGATTCCAGGCTTGGCAGGAAAGAAAGCATGGCCAAAGGCAGCCTTGGGAGTTGGGTGGGTGAACTGACTCAGAGAAAGTTTTCATATCAAGGAAGCAAAGGGCTAGTGGAGAGAGGAAGTGAGCAAAATAGAAAAGCAGGAGATTGATTTAGAGTCTTGGATGCTGGACGGAATATTTCAGAGGTCAGGTAGCTAGAGGTGATATTCAGAGCACTGGGATGACGAGGGGCCTGGGAATGGGCTGCGGGTCAGCCCCACAGCCTTTGCAGTATTCCAGGACAATGGCAGGAGAGCCCTGAGTTAGCTCAGGGGTACTCAACGGTGGAGAATCTGACAGAGGAATCTTTACAGCGTAAGAGCTTAGACAGAAAATTCAGAATTGTGGAAATCTTTAAGATTCCCTTATATGTTTTCCATCATACACTCTGTGTGTGTGTGTAATTTTTGCTTTGAGATTTGTTATGTCCAATTTCTTCTTTTTTTAATAGGTCACTGGGAGACATGTCAACTTTGTAAGTAACCCAACTATAGAGCAGAGACGCTGGAAAGAACTAGGGAATATTTTTTATTCCCAAGGTATAGCCTAGTAGTAGTAGTAGTAGTAGTAGTAGTAGCAGCAGTAGTAGTAGTAGTAGCTGTAGTAAAATAATAGCCCAAAGAGAAGAAAACTCTTCAACTTCCTGTGTGTTCATATCAGATGCAGCTTGTGTACAGATAAGGTTATGACACAACCTATTGTGGTGGTCCCTGGTGTACCATTTCTCACAAATATTTCTAAGTGGTCTCTCGGTAAAAAAGGACTTTCTCTGAGCTACAGAATGAACGTATGACACAGCAGGAGTTGGTTGATAAAATGTGTTTCTTTCTTTTAGTGACATTGTTTTACAAACAGAGGAATGCCACGCTTAAACACCATCATCAGAAAGTCTTCCAATGGCTCACAACACAGTTTTCTCAAATGGCATTCCAGAAATTATTTCAAAGGACAAAACAAAATACAACCCCAAAAACAAGGTAGAAGTGATCCAAGAAATGTAAACAGTTAGTTAAAGGCTATTTTCCAGATGAATTTTCAGAGCCTGTTTCACAATGGATCATGAACCCATAAGTCAAGTTTTTACTTAATCTGAAACCCTTAGGGGTGAGGGAGGCTGGCCCCTTAGCGCCTATGTTAGGCGGACTTTCAGTTCAGGGTAATGTTTGCTAAGTGCCATGGAAGCTGATGGTAAACACTCATGTTATCTTCTTTAGAACAAACATGAAAATTGCTTCTTTCTGCAATAAGGAAACAATTGTTAGCAATATGGCTCTCTCCCCAGCTGCTAGTCAGAATCTGACCCCAACAAGAGTTTTCTATTTTCATAAATCTTCACAAACTCTTACTCTAGTATAGGTTTAAATTTACAGATTAAAGGGATGCTGTGTGGCTGGAATGTGCAATGCAGTTGTAAATGCAGCTTTGGAAGAAAAGAGTTGGGTGACATTAGATTAAGGGCTCTGTGAATCCAAACAAACGCAACACATACTATTTTTTCAAATTGTTTGTCATTTGCCTTTGGATTTTAGATATTCCTAGTCCACAAGAGGTGGTGCCCTTCTCTCCTGTGACACTTTGTAATTAAATCGAAACACAGACAAGTCCAAGGGGTCGGTCCACCAGGTCATTTTCTTCAAGACATAAATGTTCAGGATTTGTTGGGAGAGAAAAAAACCACAACTGTTTTTTAACCTTCTGAACAGTTCATGCAAAGCATAACTGAAAGAATCAATTCACTCCTTTGGTGATTTTGAAGCTTAGTTGTTGGACATGTGTTTTTACATTCTGAAATATACATGAGAACTTGAAGACCATCTTAAAGAGAAGATAAGGCAAAGAGAAATAGACCTCAGAAAGTGTATTGTCTTTGGTGGCTGAAAATTGGTAATGTGATATGTAACACTACTACAGGTAGTGTTACAAGTAACAGGTGAATGAAATTCCTCTATCAGGGAGCAGGAGAGAAAGGAGAGAGAGAGGAGAGAGGGAGGGGAGAGAGAGAGGGGGAGGGAAGGGTGGGGGAGAGAGGGAGGGGAGAGAGGGAGGGAAGAGAGGGAGGGGAGAGAGGGAGGGGAGAGAGAGAGGAGAGAGGGAGGGGAGAGAGGGAGGGGAGAGAGGGAGGGGAGAGAGGGAGGGAGAGAGAGGGAGGGGAGAGAGGGAGGGGAGAGAGGGAGGGAGAGAGAGGGAGGGAGAGAGAGGGAGGGGAGAGAGGGAGGGGAGAGAGGGAGGGGAGAGAGGGAGAGGAGAGGGAGGGGAGAGAGGGAGGGGAGAGAGAGGGAGGGAAGGTCAGGGGAGAGAGGGAGGGAGAGGGGGAGGGAAGAGAGGGAGAGAGGGAGGGAGAGGGGGAGGGGAGAGAGGGAGGGGAGAGAGGGAGGGGAGAGAGGGAGGGAGAGAGAGGGAGGGAGAGAGAGGGAGGGGAGAGAGGGAGGGAAGAGAGGGAGGGGAGAGAGGGAGAGGAGAGGGAGGGGAGAGAGGGAGGGGAGAGAGAGGGAGGGAAGGTCAGGGGAGAGAGGGAGGGAGAGGGGGAGGGAAGAGAGGGAGAGAGGGAGGGAGAGGGGGAGGGGAGAGAGGGAGGGGAGAGAGGGAGGGGAGAGAGGGAGGGAGAGAGAGGGAGGGGAGAGAGGGAGGGGAGAGAGGGAGGGAGAGAGAGGGAGGGGAGAGAGGGAGGGGAGAGAGGGAGGGGAGAGAGGGAGAGGAGAGGGAGGGGAGAGAGGGAGGGGAGAGAGAGGGAGGGAAGGTCAGGGGAGAGAGGGAGGGAGAGGGGGAGGGAAGAGAGGGAGAGAGGGAGGGAGAGGGGGAGGGGAGAGAGGGAGGGGAGAGAGGGAGGGGAGAGAGGGAGGGAGAGAGAGGGAGGGGAGAGAGGGAGGGGAGAGAGGGAGGGAGAGAGAGGGAGGGGAGAGAGGGAGGGGAGAGAGGGAGAGGAGAGGGAGGGGAGAGAGGGAGGGGAGAGAGAGGGAGGGAAGGTCAGGGGAGAGAGGGAGGGAGAGGGGGAGGGAAGAGAGGGAGAGAGGGAGGGAGAGGGGGAGGGGAGAGAGGGAGGGAAGGTCAGGGGAGAGAGGGAGGGAGAGGGGGAGGGAAGAGAGGGAGAGAGGGAGGGAGAGGGGGAGGGGAGAGAGAGGGAGGGAAGGTCAGGGGAGAGAGGGAGGGAGAGGGGGAGGGAAGAGAGGGAGAGAGGGAGGGAGAGGGGGAGGGGAGAGAGGGAGGGAAGAGAGGGAGGGGAGGGGGAGGGGAGAGAGGGAGGGGAGAGGGAGGGAAGGGCAGGGGAGAGAGGGAGGGGAGAGAGAGGGGAGAGGGAGGGAAGAGAGGGAGGGGAGAGAGGGAGGGGGAGAGAGAGGGAGGGGAGAGAGAGGGGAGAGGGAGGGAAGAGAGGGAGGGGAGAGAGGGAGGGGGAGAGAGGGGGAGGGGAGAGAGGGAGGGGGGAGGGAAGGTCAGGGGAGAGGGAGGGGAGAGAGGGAGAGAGGGAGGGAGAGGGGGAGGGGAGAGAGGGAGGGGAGGGGGAGGGAAGGGCAGGGGAGAGAGGGAGGGGAGGGGGAGGAGAGGGAGGGGAGAGAGGGAGGGGAGAGAGGGAGGGGGAGAGAGAGGGGGAGAGGGAGGGGAGAGGGAGGGGGAGAGGGGGAGGGAAGGTCAGGGGAGAGAGGGAGGGGAGGGCAGGAGAGAGAGAGGGAAAGAGAGACAGAGAGAGAGAGAGTTGGGCTGGGAGCTGCTGACCTACGAAGTACCAAATGTCCTGCACTCTGAATTAACAAAAAGCAGTAGCAGATGGAGGCAGTTATGAAGGAAGAAAATTCTCCTAAGGATAAGACAAAACTGTGCAAGTTTGCCAAGCCACTGTCTGATTTAAAAAAGCAATTTGCAGGGCTATAATCCCTGATGAACAGTTTCTGTGTTTCTGCTTTCCATGTCTGCACTCTCCGGTTGTAATTTGGACTTCCTGTGGGAATGGTCTTGTTCAAGAGATCAGTTCTCAGTGGTAGCTTCCTG